>NC_067136.1:1377323-1677323 GCF_021347895.1 Acanthochromis polyacanthus
TTTTCTAATAGACAACAAAATGTTGACATAACCACTGTTCACTTCAAATCATTAATTCTATTATTTCTCTCCTGGATCTTACATTTAAAGTCCCTTTCCTGCCAGCAGACATTTCTCAGGTTCTTCACAGATGGAACATCAGGTAGAAACTTTACTCTGAGTTTAACAAACCACTGTTTTGTTCATGAACAAACAAATTTGCTGTTTAATTGGCATCATTTCTTGGTTGATCAGAACACAGAGGACTAACTACAAAGGCTGGGTTATGCTTTATACATGAACGAATCGCATGGATAAAAAGACATATGGAAATCTGCTCGACAGAATGTGTGTGACTTTATACTTCATGCGGTGTCTGCGTCCAAACTGCAGGGGGCAGCGTTTCCAAACACAAGTCTACCAAGTCTACTCTGGTGCTAAACTAGAGTGGAAGAAGTTTACACCACTAAAAACATGACATTTTAACAAATAGTTGCGTTTCAGCAATTAGTTTTAATTTCACATCATGAATTAGGGCTGCACGATTATGGCCAAAATAATAATCACGATTATTTTTGTCAATATTGTAATCACGATTATTAATCACGATTATTCATTATGTTAGGTAAAACATACCTTTTTATTGCACTTTTTTTAAACAAATAAGTCTTCAAATTGAAACTTTGAAAGGGAAAAAATAAATATGCTATTGTGAAATGCAATTATAAAGTGCAACAAACAGAAAATGAAGCCTATGCAGGAAAGGCACAACTGGAACATACTGCCACTGCCTCCAGATTTTTAGCCAGAAACACAAGCCTGTCAACACTTTCAGAAGCTCCCCAAAGTCTTCTTTCTCTTGGATGTGCTGGGTGCATCATCCTCTGCTCTGTCTGCAGTCCTACCATCACTTGGGCCCTGCTCCTGGAAAAGTGCATGGTAAATAAAATATGAAAAACAAATTTAGTCTAATGTCTAGTCTATTACATTGACAGCCACATTCAGAATGTAGATTGCAGACAGCGCATGAATTACTTTTTAGGATATTTCAATCCATTTAGTTTCTTGAATTTCTAATAAATGGTGTATATATATATATATATATATATATATATATATATATATATAACATAGTTAAAAAGTTCAGGTTAAATCCAGCTAAATGAGAAAACTACGCCGCCTGCTGTCAGAAAGAATTCCCTGCATGTGTAATAGTAGCAAAGGATTATGGGTAATCCTCAGAGCAACGGAGGATTGATGAAGAGGTAACATGTCTGTAAATGTCTGTGGGCAAAACAATGCTAACTACGTTTATAACTATGTAGAAGTGTAGCTGGCTTTAATTGGTTATTTTTGTGTGTCCCAGAATCATTTCGCCATGTGTTTTTGAAGCTGACTGTGCGTTTGGATGTGTTTTATCGTTGTAAAAAAATTCTACTGCGTAGCTAGCTACCGCTAACACGATACCGTCTTTCTGGACAGAGCACATACTGTTGCCCACAAGATGACGATTTACTGAACTCCATTGTCCTTTGTTATGAACGCAGGTATGTTAGTGTGTCCCTCTATAATGTGATGTTAGTTATTATTGTTATTGCTGGATGTTAGAAATATGTCAATGAGTTATATTCGCCGGTTTTTATTAATTGTATTTTGTACTGTGTTAGCTGTTGTGAATCTATGAAATATATTTTTAAAAAAAAACAAGGGTAACAGTCCAGGAAAATTAGTATTATTATGATAATTTCTTGTAATTTTCCCTCAAATAATCAAGAGGACACTTTCTGTTTTCATGAGTTTATTTTATTGTCTTACCTAAATTTAATCCACTATACGATCACTTTCTTTATTTATGTATTGAACTGAGTGTAAAGAGATATGAAGGGGTAATCCTCAGAGCAACGGAGGATTGATGAAGAGAGCACATGCTGTCGCCCACAAGATGACGATTTACTGAACTCCATTGTCCTTTGTTATGAACGCAGAAAAAGGAATAAACCTGCTGTTGCCACCAGCCTGACCAGCTCCTGATCGTCATTTTAGAAAGGAAGACATCTCACATGGGTTACATATATACATATATATGTATGTATGTAGCGCTTGCTCCCTTTCACTATACAAGAGCAAGGCCCTGGGTCCTTGATCACCAAGCTGTTATATCACATCCCCTTGTCAAACTCTGAGTAAATACACAATACTCAAATAATTAAAATAGCAAACATTTATATAGAACTGATTTTTTGGAAAAATAATAAAATAAAATGAAAATCAACCAATATGTCACATTCACATATACATATGGGCCCTTTATGAGTCCCAAAGTAAACTAAAGCCGGCAAAATAAATAAAAGCAAAGTTCAGGCCTGATTCCAGGGGTAGACTCCGGTCCTCCGCTCCTCTCAGCATACAACAGCAGGTAGAAAGCTCCTCGTCAATGTCCGTCCTCCTGCACTTGACTCCTCTTGTCGCTCAAGAGAATAACAAAAGGCGGCTCACACATGTAGCTAGGAAGTCCTTGCTGTGCTAGTAAGGCTAACAGCTAGCCACGGCGTTCCGTGCATCAGTCCGACGACACAGTTTATACTTTTTTTTTTTTTGTCTGCACGTCTGCTCACAAATGACACCAACCACTCATGGTGTCATTGCTTAAGCTTCATGTGCATTTTTTTCTTCTTTGTGACTGTGACCATCACCGGCCCTCATGGCAAATTAACCTATCATGTTTATTTCAAGCTGTTTTCTACATTATGCCATTGAGGGCTGTGCACACCCAAGTGAAACATAAAACAAACACAGGACAGACAGAAAGGTGAGGCATAGACAGTGTTCTAAGAGAAAAGGTGCATTTTATTTGTTTGTGCTCTTTAATTCACACCTTAAAACCATTTACAAATCTAAAACCCTTCACAAACACCAGATACAACAAAATCCCAACAGGCTCAATCATGAAGATGTCAGGAGACCACAAGAAGGATAGATAGAGCAGAGTGAGATCCACAGACACTAACCCAGCAACCTCCACTGACTCAGCGACCGGAGGAACACACTCTATTGAGTTTTGGTAGGTGCCGGTGTGGTGGGTCTGGAATGCATGAAAACCTCCACCAAAAGGAGGGAGCTGTCCCCTCCAGCCCAAGGAGGTCCACACCGCCCCCCCGCAGGAGCTACCGAGCGGAGAGCCAGCCCAGGAGCCCGGAGCGTGCACCATGTGGTGCGTTAAAATTGGGGGAAGAAGTGTCAGGGTGGGGGCATAGACGGGGGGCCACAGTACAACACTGCACTGGGGACTATCCCGTCTAATGACGTCCCACCCCATAACCACCCACTCCCCAGGTAGTGTGGTGCATTAAAATTGGAGGGAAATTGTGGAGTAGGAATAGTAAATTCCCCCCCCCACACACACACACACACACAACACAGGGATGTGTTGTGTGCCCTATGTGTATATTTACAAGGTGTATTGTGCGAAGCTAGTGAAGTGAATTAAGAGGAGCGATCAACGGGGCCCCACCCAGCCAGGCGGAGGGAGGTGCGCGTGCGTCCAGCGCCCCCCCATACACCCCCACCCCAGCTCCGGCACCCCAGTGGGCAGACGGCGCGGCAGGGGGAGGGTCACTCTCCCCATCCCCGAAGCCCGTCCACGGTGTCGGAAGGGCAAACATTGAATTGGAGCGGGCTAGGCCAGAACACCCCCGCGCACCGCACCCGGTCCCCCTCCCCTACCCTCCTTCCCCCCAGCCCCCCAAGGCCCCCCACCCCGTGCCACACCCGCCCTCCCATCCCACACCCACCCCCCGCCCCACCCCCCAGGGGAAGGGCAGAAGATAGGTGAAGGAGGGGGAGGAGGAGACGACAAGAAAGGAGAGGACAGGACACCACACAAAGCGGCCACCCCCATGAAGAAAACACGACAGCGGTCATCTGGGTCTGGTGCCCGGTCTGGCTGGGCCGCCACCCACGAAGTTTTTAGTCGCAAATGGCTACCCGGCGGACGCCCAAACTAGGCGCCCGACCGAGCCGAACCACCCACCATGCCCCCCCACAGAAGCAGCCACCCCGCACGATGCCACCAGCCCCCCACGACCCCCGGCGCCGCGGCGACCCGGCGCCCGCCCAAACCGAGCGCCACCCGGGGAGCAAGGCCAACCACGTCGAGCCACAGGGGACAGCACCTGGAAGATTAGCCGAGCATGCAGTGATTTAAACTTAAAGGCAAAAATGTCAGAACATACCGTGAGGTCCAGGTGGGGCAGCATGTATTTGTGCATGAGGAGCATGAGGAGCCTGAGGAGCCTCTCTGTCATCGGTGTCACCATCGACTGAAGCAGTAAAAACAATAACCATCACATCCATAGACTGTATGTGGATAGGTTAGTGTCACACATTTTCCTTTTGTCTTTTCAATCAATCAATCAATCTTTATTTGTATAGCGCCAAATCATAACAAAAGTCATCTCAAGGCACTTTACACATAGAGCAGGTTCTAAACCAAACTCTTCAGGATTTAATTTTCATAATGTTTTGTATTGAGATTTAAACAATAAATTGCCTGTTTAAGTGTGCTGTGTATTAGCAAATGAATAGCATACACTTTAGTCAAAATTGAAATTAAATCAACTATGAGAGTACACGACAACTTCAGATAAATGTTCATGAATGACAAATGTGGACACAACAGAACTTGACGTACCATGCTCCGCAGGTGGAGTTCTAGACCCTGCGGGATCCTCCTCTAGGTGTGGCTGGTCAGCTGGGAATACACAGATATCTGAGAAATATAATTATAATTATATATATATATATATATATATATATATGTATAGCTCTATATATAGATATATTTTACACCCACACAATCATACATACATATGTGTGTGTGTGTGTGTGTGTGTGTGTGTGTGTGTGTGTGTGTGTGTGTGTGTATTATGCACATTTTATTATTGTTCTTCTGTCTTTTACAACTGTTTGAACTACTGATGTTTCAGACACTTGTAATTGTATAACTGGAAACACATTCAAGCTGCAAACAGTTTGAATGTGAGCCTACATGGAAAATTCAAACTATCCAAGCATGACTTACCACCATCCTGTGTAGGGGGCGCTGACTGCCCTTCATCACTACTGTACCTAGGCTGCTGACCTGATGTTTCACTGATGCTGGAAGCTGTGGCTGATTCTGAGTCTTTTCTTTTTTTGAGGAAGAAGGACTGAATATCTCTGCTTCTCTTCATCCTGTAACTATTCTAATATCCCTGGGGAAATGTAATTCAATCACTCAATCAATCAATCAATCAATCAATCAGTCAGTCAATCAGTCAGTCAGTCAGTCAGTGAAATCACTTTTAAGTAATAGCAAACGTCAAGCAAGATCATAATAAATTTGGGCTTGAATCAGTGTGCAAAATACAGGTGTTCATGGGGCTCTGGAACCCACGAGTACTCAGGTAAACAATAGATAAATCTCTGCTACGTGTAGTCTACTTGATCGCGGCACCGACACGGCAAAATAAAAGCATCTAAAGCAGGTTATTATAGCACGTACGTTTAACACCACATGTCCGTTTCTGTTTATAATCTCCTCTGCGGGGAGACACTGGCGCTATCAGGAAAAAAAAAGAAAACTAACATCCAATTCTTAACTTGGTGTGAGGCTGCTAAACTTAATCTAGCTAGTGCAGCCACTGCAGTGTAGTTCGTCTTACTCTTTTAGCTGATACTTAGTGCTAGATGAAGTTTTTCTACACATTCAGAGGGAACTACTATATAAACAAACATTGCATTACCATACCTCTGACAGATTTCACCGGTTTCCTTATCCAGCATGTGAAGCTCCTTTCACTATCCTCACAGTCCAGCAGCTGCAGCAGGTGCAACCTAAGACGCAATGTGCGTAGGCCATCCGACTCTCCACCTGTATGGTCATTGGCCAGACGTACGCTGAACAGAGATCAGCTGTCACAGCCTCGGTAAAACCATTACTGTGATAGTTCAAAATGTAAAACTGGCTCTAAATCAGTTGATCGGCTGTCATCATTGATTGACAGAATTTCTCTTGTTTCTCGTGTTGACGAACTTGACCAACTACCTATCAGATCTGGGGTGGCCGCAGGGGTGGCCAATGAGATTTCAGGGGTGGCCCCGGCCACCCCAGGCCACCCCCTAAAATCGCCATTGGAAGCACTACCCATGTTAATCCAGTGTTTGAATCTATCATCTGAGAAGGTTTAAAGTCTGCATCAGATGTCACCCATCGTAAAATTCTGGCATTTCTTTCAAATTTAAAATCTTTGAATTCTTTATGCCAGATCTTCAGAGGGACTGTGATCCAGGTAGGTACTTTATCTAAGTAGTTTTTTTTATAATATTTTTCTCCTCTCCCAGCAATGATTGCAGAGGTATAGCTGTATAATTTAACTCTAAGTTTTTACATTTTGTATCATATTTAGAATCTCACCAACAGATCAGGGAGTATAACTGAGCAGCCTTATAGTAATCTTCAAGCATGGTAAAGCCATGCCTCCTTTATCTTCAGGTAGCTGTAGTGTCTGAAATCTGATTCTCAGTTTCTGCTTTCCCCAGATAAAAGTGGAGATCATTCTGTTCCACTCTTTAAATTATTTGAGAGGTGATTCAACTGGCAGTCGTTTTTATACAGAGTGAAAAAATTACTTGAGTTCTTGAAGAAAAATAGACATTAAAAAATCTGCCCTACAAATGATCTCTGTCAACATCATTTTCTACTTTCACTGAGTTCCAGTCAGTTCTGATTAGAACCATCAAATAATCATTTTCAGGATTTTCTCCCTTTACACCACACAAACCACAGCAGTTACAGCAGAGAGTTTTGAAAAAAAAGTAAAATCCAACTAAAAGCAGCGTTCAGCTGGAAGTCATGGTGAAGAGAAACAGCAGCTCTGGTTCTGCTAAAACTGATGACCAACATGTTTAACCATAGACTGTATATATAGTGGACGTAGCATCTGGCTCCAAAAATGAAGCCCACCCAGAAGTGTCAAAAACTTGCAATATCACGCCGTCCGCTAGGGTTGGCTCCAAAAAGCTTTTTCTCCATAGACCCCAATTCATTTTTGGAAAAAATAAAATTTGATAGACTGATGTTGTACAGCTCAGGATTTTTTCCCGTTAGTTTTCATGGTCAAAATGAGAGATCAGGTGGTCGATCTTAAAATAAATCAATACTGAATTTTAAATAAATCATTAAAGTTGGCAGAGCCAGGGGGCGTGGCTATACTTGATAGACAGCAACAGAAGCCTCTGCGGTAAAATGTGGGCGGGATAAGAGAGTCCTCAGCCAATCCTGCCCCTAGTTGCTCTCCGGTCCAGTCTGTTTGATGACGCTTTTTACGTCACTGGCTCTAAAAAATCCAAAACGGCGACCAGGAAGGAGCAAAATCCGGGCTTCATTTTCTTGGCGTTGAAACCAACGGGGGCTGCTCAGTGGAGTAGTGGTCAGCACTTTCGCCTTGCAGCAAGAAGATCCCCAGTTCAAATCCCGGGGTGGGATCTTTCTGCATGGAGTTTGCATGTTCTCCCTGAGCATGTGTGGGTTTTCTCCGGGTACTCCGGCTTCCTCCCACAGTCCAAAAACATGCTGTGGTTAATTGGTTACTCTAAATTGTCCGTAGGTGTGAATGTGAGTGTGATTGTGTGTCTGTATATGTAGCCCTGTGACAGACTGGTGACCTGTCCAGGGTGTCCCCTGCCTTCGCCCGAGTCAGCTGGGATAGACTCCAGCACCCCCAGCGACTCTAATGAGGATAAAGCGGTGTATAGAGGATGGATGGATGGATGGATGAAACCAACGGGTGACGTCACAGTTAGTTTACGCCTGTGTTTAACTGAGGTGCTGCCACCTGCTGGCTGCTCAGCTGTTTTCCTCTGCTGCCTTTGAACAAACATCTTTAACTGGAGTTTTATTCTAACACTGATCTGCTCTTCAAGTTATTTTAGACTCATTTGGACATCAATTCAGTTACTTTTTTTTTAAACAGTTTTTGAGTTAATTTGAACAAATTTTGGACAATTTCTGAACTGTTTTGGACTAGTTTAGTCATTTTTAACTACTTTTAGTCAGTTTGGAGTATTTCCAGTTCATTTTAAACGAATTCTAGTCGTTTTCAAGAAAGAATTTTGGACAAATGTTGAGTAATTTCAGGCAGATTCTGAGTCTAAATAGTTTAAGCTAAGTATAAATAAACATGATGTGACTATTATTTTCAAGCGTTATTTATTTAAATGGTCTCATAATTCATTAAATTGTGCTCTGATATCACATTAATCACATTCAGACCAACTGATTAAATCCAATCTGCTGATTGTTATTGAACTGGTCCAGGGAAACCCCACAGTTGTTACCTGGACGTGCAAACTGTAGAAGTCCTGAATTTCTGGGCTGTTTGTGACGATCGGCTGTGACTCTGGATGATGGAGGTGGACAGACTCCTTCAGACTCTGACGGTTATTTCAGACAGGATTGTTTTTATTATTAACATTGTTGACAATTAATCTCATAAAAACAGTGTGTTAGGAAGGTTGGTAGTAGGACTACCTGGAGTACTGATGTAGTAGATCATCTATAAGACATAGATGGATAGAGTTATATAATGTTAGTAACTGATGCTACGTGGCTAGATCTCCATGGTAACTGATGCTCTGGAGCTAACATGTGGTCCAGGTTCTGTTCAGAGAGGTTTTATCTGTGAACCTGCTGATCTAAAACCACTGGATGAAGCCGTTACAGCGTCACACACTGGAGTCTCCATTAAAACTACTGATGACTGCAGCAGGAGGAAAGTGATTGGTCTGTTTACTGCAGAAGAGTCACATGACTCATTAAATGTCTGTTTCAATGTAAACAGAGTCCTCTCTTTTGAGGCAGCCAAATCTTTACTCCTTATATCAGGCGTTCAGTTCACACCTGTTCACTTGAGTTCTACCATGACACAGCATGGCGATCTACTGTTAGCAATAAATTAAAATAAATTAAAACATTTAAAAACTGCAAGCATATTCAAAGCAGCAGTAAAACAGCAGACTGACCAGTAGAATGTACAGCATGGTAATACTGCACAGTGTAACAGAGAAAGATAAAGCAGATAAACAGCTTCTGGTGTCTCTGACTGGAGGTTTAGTTTCTGCTAACAGAGAAAGTCTGGATGTGTTGAAGCTGCTTCCTGGTGTTTCACGTCTCAGAAACTGAATCCACCTCATCTTCAAACCGTTCAGTCGGTAGATTCTCTGCTTCTCAACGATGAGGACGACGTTCATGGTAGATCACAGAACCAACATGACCAATCACCAACATAAACATCACAGCTGTGACCAGCGGAGGACTGAAGACAACCAGGACTCCATCCTTGTTTCCTCCATCTCCAGTATCTCCATCCTGGTCTCCTGCAGACATCAGAGGTATCAGAGATATCAGCTGTTTTCTCCAAAGTCTCATCAGCAACATCTTTATAAACCACAAACATCTGATCTGAGACATAAACTGAACTCTCAACACAATCTCACCTGGTTCAACAACTTCCAGGTTGATGGTGCTGATGAGTTCTTTCTTTCGTCCCTGATGAACCCAACACTCGAATGTTCCATTGTCCTCCATCGTCACATTCTTCAGAATCAGAGAAACGTTTCCATCCTTCATCTCTTTGTCCTGCAGATCCACCCGGTTCTGATAAGATGGATGCTGGTTGTCTGGATCTAAGTGTCCATCTCTGTAGAACAGAACATATTCTGGATCCTGATCAGGTCTTCTCCACTCTACAGCTGTGATCTTGTTGTTGGGAACTGTACATGGTAGGATGACATCCTGTCCAAGATCAGCTGGGATGTTTGTCTGAGCTGAAGACGAAACAACAGAGAACAGACAGAATTTACAGTTTAATGGATTAATCAATAAAACTAAATGAATAGAAACTGTTCTGACCAATAAAAACACATTCATCATTGTTGTCTCTGGTAATTGATGTTGAGGAGCCAGATCTCCATGGTAACAGATGTTGAGGAGTTAGATCTCCATGGTAACCGATGCTGTGGAGCTAGATCTCCATGGTAACAGGTGTTGAGGAGCTAGATCTCTGGGTAACAGATGTTGTAGAGCTAGATCTCCATGGTAACAGGTGTTGTAGAGCTAGATCTCCATGGTAACAGATGTTGTAGAGCTAGATCTCCATGGTAACCGATGCTGTGGAGCTAGATCTCCAGGTAACAGATGTTGTAGAGCTAGATCTCCAGGTAACAGATGTTGTAGAGCTAGATCTCCATGGTAACAGGTGTTGTAGAGCTAGATCTCCATGGTAACAGATGTTGTAGAGCTAGATTTCCATGGTAACCGATGCTGTGGAGCTAGATCTCCATGGTAACAGGTGTTGAGGAGCTAGATCTCCAGGTAACAGATGTTGTAGAGCTAGATCTCCATGGTAACCGATGCTGAGGAGCTAGAGCTCCATGGTAACTGATGCTGTGGAGCTAGATCTCCATGGTAACCGATGCTGAGGAGCTAACCAGGTCAGGATCAGGTTCTGTTCAGAGTTTCAGATTTAAATCAGCTCCCTCTGAGATTTAGATTCTCTCTGAGGGAAAATGTTTTATCTGTAAACCTGCTGATCTGAACGTGATTAAAACCACTGAATGAAGAAGTTACAGTGTCATGCACTGAATGCATCCTGTTACCATGGAAACCTACATGTACTCAGCTTCTAATGCAGACATCCCATAAATATGTTTGATCCTTTACTCTTCTGGTACTGCAGCTGATAGATCACTGATCATCTATTAGTATTTATTTGATCAGTAACATTAACTTATCTTTGATTTGGTCATAAAAGTGATTTCCTGCTTCATGAGACAGAGTCAGACCTAAACACATTTCAACACATCATGTTTAAATATATGAAGCTAAAGTTTCTAATGTGCAGCTGTCAGTTATCAATAATCAGCTATACTGATCAGTAAAATCGACACATGAACACGTGATTCGTTCTCCTTTCAAACATCCTGTTTACTGCAGAATAGTCACGTGACTGGTTAAATGTCTGTTTTAATCTGAAGCAGGAAGTCTGAGTTAACAGATAAAGCAAATAAACAGCTTCTGGTGTCTCTGACTAGAGGTTTAGTTTCTGTTGAGCTGCTGACAGAGAACATCTGGATGTGTTGAAGCTGCTTCGTAGTTCAGAGCTCCGGAAAAACAGCTGTTAGCTGTTAGCTGTTAGCTAGCGCCGTAGCCGCTTATTGTAGTTGGCTGTTCTCAGCAGATGTTTAAATCTGTGTCATTGTGTCAGCATGTGGCGTTCAAACACAGAGAACAACCGTATGGACTGTCGCTAACTCAGTAACAAAGTAGCGGCTAACTTTAGCTGGAAAGTACCGAAGTAAATCAGCTGATTCCTTCAATAACAGTTAGATGTCTCAGTAAATAACTCACCGTTAGATGAATGAGTAAAGGTAAATACTATAAGGAGACCGAGCAGCTCTACCGTTTCCTTCGGCGACATTTCAGTCTTTTAACTCGGGACGGTCCGTCTGAAGCTGCAGTAGTTCTTGTCAGAAACAAACGTCATCAGAGGCACGCTGATGACGTCGTTTGTTTTGATTGTTCACGTGGTCACTGCCCGACTCGATGGTTTATAAGGAAATGAATAATAATAATAATAATAATAATAATAATAATATAAACTTATTATTAAGCAAGTCAGTGTCACTGAACATTTCCTTTCAACATCTGCACTTCATGGACATCAGAGAAACTACGATTCTATCTATCTATCTATCTATCTATCTATCTATCTATCTATCTATCTATCTGTCTATCTGTCTATGTGTCTATCTGTCTATCTATCTATGTATCTGTCTGTCTGTCTGTCTGTCTGTCTATCTATCTGTCTGTCTGTGTGCCTGTCTGCCTGTCTGCCTGTCTGTCTGTCTGTCTATCTATCTGTCTGTCTATCTATCTGTCTATGTATCTATCTATCTGTTATCGTCAATTTCTCTTCTTTATCAACATCTGTTATAACCTCATCTGACAGTCTCCATGGCAACAGCACCTCCCCTTCACGCTGAGCAGGGATTGGCTGATGACCTCTGGGCCATCGAGCATCACTTGTGGGTCACATGGTGTGATCACTTCAAACTTCCTCCTTCATGACTCTGATAAAGTTGTTGAACATCCAGGTTGTTGATGTCTGAGTTACCATGGAGATGAAGCCCTACATGTGCTTTAAAACATATTCAGTTCTTATTAAAGAGTTCATCTTCAATAAACAGCCTAATAATCAACCAGTGTGTTGTTGCTTTGCACATCTCTTAAGCCTATAATGTGAGTAAACTAATGGTGATCATAATTCGTTGACACAAAAGAAATGGCAATTGCATTCCACTTTCACATAGGGCTGAGTTAGTCTTCTTTAGTATCAGTACTTAATTATAGAATGTAACATCATTTTCCAAATTCTAATTTATAATGTTAGAATTTAATGTTATACATTGTATTATATTATAATTTGTAAGATTACATTTTCATGATAAATTATAAATTCATTTCATTAAGGACCAAAGAAAAAAAATTGCACACATTGTTCCCTTTTCTGACTTTCAGCCCCTGCCCCTCTGAAATCATGTGCACGTCCCTGTGTGGATCTTTCATTGTGTTCTCTATAAAAGAACATGAGATTCATAATTAAAACAGAACAAAACCTTTCATTCACTTGCTCTTTTATTTTCAGATGTAAGTTTGTCCCAGTATATCACATGAAATAAAAGGTCAAAACTGTACATAAATAATAAAAATCTCATACAAACACACACACAGTACAGCTTTGGTGAGTTAAGATGCACAGATGTATGTTTATCCAGTTCGTTTGTAAAGCATATTTCTTGTCCAGTATTTTGACCATGGTTTTTTTTTACGACTTTATTTTATTTTATTTTCTTTGAGTGTGCATAGTTTACAGCATGTTTAACAAAGGAAACTCTCAAGTCTACACATTCATATAATATATATAAATTGCCAGACTTTTCAAGTCCACACAGTCCACAATGTTGAATATTGCATCCCCGTCTACATACAGATCATACACGTCGTCCATTTAAGTACGGTACAACACCCAGTACACACACTCATAAAATAATAAACCAAGCAACAACAACAACCAGAACAAAAACACAAAAGAACAAACAAACTAAAAAAAACACAACAAACCAAAAAACCATTATCACATTTAAAGCAGTGCCACATATCCATTAATGTATTACCTAATGCCTAATATAATCATAATATTTTTTCCCATCTATTGTTCATCCTATAAAACAGCTGTTCACAGGATGCCACTCGTCCTAGCTCACAGAACCAGTCATTCCAGGGTGGAATTCTAGAGTTCTTCCATTCTCTCAGTAGAGTCTGTCTGCCTATCATTATTGCTGTTTGTATGAATGAGGCGTTTTGACATCCACCTACAACTGCTGGATCTCTGAGCACATATAATCTGGGAGAGAACTCAAAATCGTCACCTGTAATTTCCCTAATACAGTTATGTATTTTACTCCAATACTCCAAAGTTTTGGGACACTACCACAGAGCGTGAAGCAGGGTTCCATTGTCTTTGTGACATTTCCAACACTTTGGTGTTTTCTTTAGGCCTAGCTTATGTAATTTTGTTGGTGTCCAGCAGTAACGATTAACAGTTTTAAACTGTATTAATCTTATCCTTAAATCCCTTGATAGAGTTTTAAAATTCTGGCATATTTCTGACTCTTTCTGACTCAGTGAATGACAGCCTCAGATACGTTTTAACACAAGTGGTAAATTACAATTTTGCTGTATAAGTTTGGAGTAATACTTAGACACAGCACGATTTGATTGTGATATTTTAAGGATATCTTTGAGCAAAGTAGATTTAAAGACTGTGCTTGAGAGATCCATCTCTGAACTTAATAAATGTCTCAGTTGCAGATATCGCCAGAAAGACTTTTGTGGGAGGTAGAACTCTTGGTTCAAATTTTCAAAAGAACCATGACCATGTTTTTGAACCCTGTGTTGCTTACAGTATTTATCGGACACACGTCTTTGGCCAAATAAAACGTTACTGCATCCGTTATTTCAGCGTGTCTTTGAGCGGTGGATGGATACGGTGTCGCCCGGTGCAGTTTTGCTGTTATGGTTGTCTGCATTGGCGCTGGACACGGACGGGGATTTCGTGGACCAGGCTCGTTAGCTTTTGCCTTCATGCATTCATCATATCTGGATTTGTGGTGTTTTTTCAGGTGGTTGAATGAGTTTGTTGTGTTGCTCTGTGGCGCAGACACAACTCTGTGGCGCTCTTTGCATATGACGTCCTTTTGGTCAACATCCCTTGTCCTGAATCCAAAAAACCTCCATACAGTAGATGTTGGTCCTTTACGAGGCACTAGCGGCTCCTCACCTCCAGATGCCTCAGCACTGTCACTGCCTGCTGCTCCCGACATTGCATTCTCTCACAGTTTTATCATTTGACGCTGCCGCTGCTGCAGAGTTCGCTCGCTTGCTGTTTCGGCAGCGTAATGATGAGGCCCTAACCTCGGTCGCCCCCTGGTCGTTGGCTGACTATTGGGTTGAGAAAGTGCTTGATTTGACATGCAACAGAGCCCGCTTTTTCACTTTTAAAATCGCCGACGATCATCTAAATTTGATCGCGGCAGCCAAAATCGTGATCGTGATCAAAAATCGATTAATTGTGCAGCCCTACCATGAATTGTTCATAACCCGGTTGTCACGGTGATCTCGTAGAAATGTCTGTCTGTTTGGACTTCAGCTACGAGTCGGTCCTGGTCCTCTGCCATTTTTTTCTGTGCATCTACGTTCACATAGTCAGAAAAATGTGAAGGTGCAGAAATTTTCCGCGAGCTGCTCGAGGGGGCGTGGCTGCCAAAATGATGTAATTTCTCCACACAGAGCTGCACGGTCCTCATGGACGAGGAAAGGATAAAACAAGCTGAAACCAGTCTGTATCCTGTTCCCTGTCTCTGTTCTACAGGTGTGTTTCTGTGGCCAGCAGAGGGAGCTGTTTGCTTTGGAACAGTTCTAATGCTGAGGGACTGTGTGTGTGTGTGTGTGTGTGTGTCTGTGTGTGTGTGTGTGTGTGTGTGTGTGTGTGTGTGTGTGTGTGTGTGTGTGTGTGTGTGTGTGTCTGTGTGTGTGTGTGTGTGTGTGTGTGTGTGTGTGTGTGTCTGTGTGTGTGTGTGTGTGTCTGTGTGTGTCTGTGTGTCTGTGTGTGTGTGTCTGTGTGTGTGTCTGTGTGTGTGTGTGTGTGTGTGTGTGTGTGTGTGTGTGTGTGTGTGTGTCAGTGTGTGTATATAATACATTCTTTGTTCACACACTGAGCTGCTGCAGAGATCATGAACAGTCTGGCTGCTAAACAGGAATCTTCAGACCTCAGGAAGGTTTCATGTTTCAGCAGCTACAAGCTCCACCTTCAGGCAGAAACACAGAAACTATTTCTCTGAACAGTTTCAGTGATGATCAGACATGAACTGGAGTTTACTGCTTCACCTTTGGTTTATGCTGATATTTATACCAAACTAAGAACTGAATGCTAATAATAATAATAATAATAACAAGAAGAAGAAGAAGAAGCAGCAGTCAGTAAACCATCATCATTCTGCTGTTTTCTCTGTTTTCTGTTCTCTCTCTGCAGTCTGAGGTCACATAATTTACTGGAAACTCTGACTGACTTCAGAGCTCTGTTATCTGGGTGGAGTTCACCGACTTTCAGCGCCGTTTTTCTCTCGTTTCTCTGTGAAGCTGATCCTCACGGATTATTTTCTAAACTAATCCTCAGTCAGCGACATCAGCTTGTGTTTGCTGGTTACACTTTGTTTTTTTTTTGTCGGTTATTTCCACCAAACTACCAGAGGATCAGAGGAGGAAGAAGACGGTAAAATGTCTGCTGGAACATCTGAGTTCTTCTGTCTGATCTCTTTACTGGTCTGTTCCTGTACAGGTGAGTTATAATGATCATTTATTCTAATATTCACTGATTCTCCCTCTGATGGACCTGGACAGGCTCTTATTATGTATTTAGCAGCAGTATAATAATGTAATAATTAGATGTTTTCAGGAAGTAATAACTTTTAGTGACTCAGTTTCTATGATTCAAACTGGAGCAGAAAGACATGATGTTTATTTTAGTGATGAATAACTCTGATTATGAGAGACAGGAGGAGGAGCTTATGGTCTGCAGAACATTAGAATTTCTACATCTGTAAACAAAAACATCCAAACACACACTTTAGTAGTATAACTGTGTTTGTTTTTAGCAGAGGTGTCCAACCTTTCTGAGCAAAGATCTACCAGTCCAGAGTTAACATCACAACACACACATCAGTTAAAGCCTGCAGACACTGACCTACCAGCAGCATTTCCTGTTGTCACACAATCACTGGACGTCGCACCACACTACTGAACACACACACACACACACACACACACACACACACACACACACACACACACACACACACACACACACACACACACACACACACACACACACACACACACACATTGTTGAGTTCCTTTAGTCACATCATCATCAACTAAACCAACAAGAACATTCAGAACAGTGTCCATGCTCTGTCTAATGGATTCATCATGTTCAATGAAAACACATTTTAGAGCTTTTTCAGAAAGACTTTTCTTCATGCTGCTGCTATTCCAGGTGTATTTATGGAACCAACATGATGATCTGACACAGTTTGGACAAAGTATTTTCATCTTCAGCACAGATTAACATGTTCTGTAATGAACGAGCACACGCGTGTTTGTAAACCTCAAACCGGTCAGTCTGGTGTTGGTTCCTCGGTGGTGGATGTTGGTCCTGGTAAATGAGTTGTGAGTTTCAGAGGACAGCAGCTCTACAGGTCTGAATCCTGATGTGGTTCAGAAGAACCCGGTTCCTTCTTTGTTTTGAACCAACAATCAGAGGGCTTTCTGCCAAGGAACACGGCAGAGTTATGTGACGATCGGTGTATGTTTGTCCTTCCGTCTGTTTGTCTGAGTACAACTTTACTTAAAAAAGCAGAACAGATTTGGATGAAATTTCCAGTGAAGGTCAGAAATGAAACAAGGACCAAGTGATTAGATTTTAGCAGTGATGCAGCTTACAGTCTGGATACACGGATTAGTTAAAGATTTCTCTATCATTGTGAGATAGCGTCACTGTAACCTAACCTTGCCAGCAAGTTGATTTCTTGCGATATTTGTGAGTTCACAAATCTCTCAAGAAACCGTCTTGCTCCGCTCCCGCATTCACTGTTCGTACAGAGCCAAGTTGGCACGGGCCAATCACGCAGCAGTATTCGTGTGTGGGGCAGGATATCCGGGTGTGAAGACGACACCAAGCGCCAGTAGATCAAAACAAACACGGCAACGGAGGACAACGATCGTGTAGATGCTGCTATTAAGTCAGTTTTAGCAGAATCTCCTATCGCTTCTTTGAAGGAAGAACAACGAGAGGCGCTTTGCGCATTTCTGGATGGTAAAGATGTTTGTGCTTTTTTACCTACGGGTTTTGGTCAGAGTTTAATCTACCAATTGGCTCCGCTCGTTGTGAAGATCCTGCGATTGGCTAAAAACAAACCTGTCAGAGGCGGGACATACTGTTGCATTGTCCAATCCGTGCCTCTTTCCTCCGAACGGATTTACATGGAGCGGTCCCAGATTGATATTGTGGAGTACTATTAAGTACTACACAATTATTAATCTGGATATTGCCAGGTTAACTGTAACCATGACAACAGTGAAAACGACATCAGCTGACTGCTGATGATCACATGATGGTGGTCCTACTACAAATCAAACTTATCAATCATAATTATCCAAGGACTGAGTGATACTTTGCTCTCTGAGTGCCGTATGGACTCACCTGCAGTGGGATCTAATGACTTTCTAAGCCCCGCCCCCTCTACTTCCATTGGCTGGTGATATTAGTTTGGTTGAGAGTAAGAGCTAACCCTAACCCTAACCCTTCCCCTCATTCCATTGGTAGAC
Source organism: Acanthochromis polyacanthus (assembly GCF_021347895.1). Classification (NCBI taxonomy): domain Eukaryota; kingdom Metazoa; phylum Chordata; class Actinopteri; family Pomacentridae; genus Acanthochromis; species Acanthochromis polyacanthus. The sequence continues at coordinate 1,395,346 of NC_067136.1, forward strand.
GAACTCGACTGGCAACGTAGTCCTATCTTTTTTGTTTTAGAGCCAAATGTCGGAATTCACGGTGCTGAAACACTTTAAGCCATGAAAATATACAGTTACACCTAAAAATATATATATTTTTTAAATTTTTTCCTGCAGCCCTAGTAGTCGACTGGTTGGAACTCCTGGTTTATACAGTGTATTATTGATGGCTTTGGGATTTGAGGTTAAACTTTCCCCAGAATTCACACCTTTACCTAAAGTCTAAAAAAAATGAACAGAAAAATCTGACATGTAAAGAACAAAACAGTGAGAACAGTCTTAGTATTCTGATGAAGTTCTCTCTAACAGAACAGACTACAGCTGGACTCTGTGTTCTACAACATGTTGTGTTTTATGTTGGACTCAAAATGTTCATTTTCTATTTTCACTGTAAATAAAATCAGTAAAAACTCCATTATAGATGAAAAACATCAACAGATATCAGTTTGTTCACCTGTTACTAAACTGGATCCATAAAAGTCGTCCTGAAAAAAACCTGGATGTTGAAATGGTTTCCTCCTTGACACTATAACTGTCATCAGAGTCCATCCTTTTAGTTGTAGCAGCTTCACTGTCGTTATACTGAAGTCAGACAACAACATGACAACACTTAGATCATGTTCCTGAGGCAGAAAAACACTTTGGAGAAAAACTCATCAATGTAAGACAATGAAATAAAGTTCAGTCTAAAATAGAATGTAAATGTCAGATGTGGTCAGTCCTGATTCCTCTTCATCAACCTGATGGATCCACTGATGACTAAAAGAACAGAAGCAGCAGCTCAGAGTTCATGGAGGAGTTTAGTGGTTAAACTCTTCTCATCTGGATCAACTTTAACTTCTCTCTGCTTTCTTCTTCAGCTCTGACAAACATCACAGCTAAACATGGACAGGATGTCATTCTACCATGTAAAGCTCCTGACAACAAGATCACAGCTGCAGAGTGGAGTAGACCTGGACTGGATTCAGAATATATTCTCCTGTACCGGAACGGAAGCTTTGATCCAGACAGCCAGCATCCATATTATAAGAACCGAGTGGATCTGCAGGACAAAGAGATGAAGGACGGAGACTTTTATCTGATTCTGAAGAATGTGAACACGGAGGACTTTGGAATATATGTGTGTCGTGTTTCTCAGAAAGGAAAGACTGAACCCTTCAGCAACATCTACCTGAAAGTTTATCTGTCAGGTGAGTTTGTGTTGAGAGTTCAGTTTGTGTCTCTGATGAAGCTGCTTGCCCTGAATTCAGGCATTTTCAGCCGCAACAATCATGAAAAACGCCCACGACATCCTGGAGGGACTGACACATGTAGGTTCCCATGTCTTTAGTTTTAGCAGAATACTCTCATTCACTCCACCCATGTTCCTCCAGGACGGTTCTGTCTGTTACATTTCTGTCGCTCACTTCCTCGTTTCTGTAACGCCAAGAATGGAATCTGATTACTGGATTAGTGGACACAATAATGGATAGAATACTGATTAATAAAATAATGGATAGAATACTGATTATTAAATAATCAATAGAATACTGATTAGTGAAATAATCAATAGAATACTGATTAGTAATATAATCAATAGAACACTGATTAGTATAAATAATCAATAGAATACTGATTAGTGAAATAATCAATAGAATACTGATTAGTAAAATAATCAATAGAATACTGATTAGTGAAATAATCAATAGAATACTGATTAGTAATATAATCAATAGAATACTGATTAGTGAAATAATCAATAGAATACTGATTAGTAAAATGATCAATAGAATACTGATTCCTAAAATAATCAATAGCTGCTGCAGTGTTGTTTATATCGTGTGTTGTTGGTGCTTTTGGGATTTGCGATCAAACTTTTTGATCCTCTCCCAGCGTGGGTTATTAAACAGCTTTGGTCCATATTAGGCCCTTATGTCTTGTTCAGGGCCGGCCGCTGGCATAAACACTCTATGCCGTTGTTTATAGCCACATCCACTAGAGGGGGCCACACCACAATAAGTGTGTGATTCGCTTTTACAGTTTAAATGTTAACTTATTTTTTTCTATTATTTTGAACACTTTTTGGTAATTGTCTCTATCGTTTTAAGGATACATTTTTTAAAAAATAAATATTTGCTGTTAATCATGTGCATGTGTGTTTTAACCCAATTACAAGCTGTGCACGTGATTTGGTAGTTGCCCTGTGCATGTTTTGGGGCCACAAAAGAAATCTTGCTTAGGGCCACCAAAGTCCTAGGGCCGGCCCTGGTCTTGTTTATCTTGAATTCATCGCTTTAAGTTTCCACTGGAGTTTTTCCAGCTTGTTTCTAACCTGTCATTGTTAAACCCGTGTTGAAGAAACCTGACTTTTATGCTGACTCCCTAACTAACTACAGGCTTATCTCAAACCTTTCCTTCTGGTCAGAAGTCTTTGAGAAAGTGGCCTCAAATCAGGTTTTGAAATATCGGTCATTAAATAATCTTTTTGAGCCTCTTCAGTCAGCTTTTAGGGTGAATAGCTCCACAGAAACAGCGCTGACTGAAGTGGTGAATGATTTGCTGTTAGCTGTTGACTCAGAGGCTTCATCTGTTCTGTTGCTGCTGGATCTCAGTTCTGCTTTTGATCCGGTGGTTCATTGTATTTTATTCCAGTGCTGGCCTCTCTGCACCGGCTTCCTGTTCAGGTTAGAGCAGACTTTAAGGTGCTGCTGCTAACATATAAAACTGTAAATGGAATTGCCCCAACGTACCTGTCCAATCTGGTGAACCCGTATGACCCCACTGATGCTCTGCGTTCCCAGTGGACTGAGCTTCTGAGTGTCCCAAAGGTCCATAAAAAGACGGTTGGGGAACGGGCTTCTACTCTCTGTGTTCTGACATTGTGGACAGTCTATGTGCTGAAATCAGGCAGACATCCTCCATTGATGGATTTAGAACTAAACCGAAGACCCACTGGTTTACTGCGACATTTGAGTCTGAAATTGTTTGTTTTGCTGATGTCCTTTTATTGTTTCAGCATGTTTGTGTGTGTCTGTGGATTTCTGATGTTTTTATTGTTTTTTATCTCTGTGTACAGCCAATGTAGCCACAAGGGGACACAAGCCAGTGTCTTATTGTGCCGGTCCCAAGCCCGGATAAATACAGAGGGTTGTGGCAGGAAGGGCATCCGACGTAAAATTTTGGCCAAATCAAACATGCGAATCAAATGTATGACTTCCATACCGGATCAGTCGAGGCCCGGGTTAACAACGACCGCCATCGGTGCTGTCGACCTACAGGGTGCCGGTGGAAAATGGACGACTGTTGGTCGAAGAAGGAGGGGAGGAAGGTGTGTTCGTAGGAAGAGAGAGAAGAGGAACACCAAGAGTCTAGGACTGAGAGTAGGGACTTTGAATGTTGGAACTATGACAGGAAAAGGTAGAGAGCTGGTTGACATGATGCAGAGGAGGAAGGTGGACATACTGTGTGTCCCAACACGGTCTCACGGGGATTCGTGAAACTGTCACATCAGTTTTTGTTTCGGTTTCGTGCGCACCAACACGATGTCGTCATGTTTTTCGTGCCGCTCACCACGAGCGAAACCCGCTGTGGTAATCACATCTGAAAGTGGTTTATACCGCCCTTTATACAGGAAATCATCACAGCTAAACATGGACAGGATGTCATTCTACCATGTAAAGTTCCCAACATCAACAACATCACAGCTGTAGCGTGGATCAGACCTGATCAGGATCCAGATTATGTTCTTGTCTACCGAGACGGACACTTTGATCCAGACAGCCAGCATCCATCTTATCAGAACCGTGTGGATCTGCAGGACAAAGAGATGAAGGATGGAGACTTTTCTCTGATTCTGAAGAATGTGAAGATGGAGGACACTGGAACATACAAGTGTCTTGTTGACCAGAGTGGAAAGGCTGAACTCATCATCAATCTGGAAGTTTATGGTGAGTTTGTGTTGAGAGTTCAGTTTGTGTCTCTGATGAAGCTGCTTGGTCTCAGATCAGATGTTTGTGGTTTATAAAGATGTTGCTGATGAGACTTTGGAGAAAACAGCTGATCTGACTGATGTTCAAACACCTGATACCTCTGATATCTATAATCAATAAATGATGAGGGGAATTTGAATGTGATGCTTCTATTTTACCCAGAGCAGCTTTTCCAGTGTTTACAGAATTAGTTTATCAGCTCTGGAAACACACAGACCAGTTAGGTACGAGTTCAGACATCCCATGTGACGCTGCTCAGCCAATGAAGTCTCTGCATTCCAGCTGCTAAACATCACAGCTGAGTTCACAAAACAGTTGAGAGGAACAGATGAGGGGAGGACAGAGAAAATAGAAAGACAAATAGAGGAGAAAGTAGCCCTGAACATGTTGACTATGTTCAGCTAAACATCCAGCTGTAAGCTTCTCCACTATGAATATAATCCAAACTAAATCTGGTTCCAGACTCACCAATGAGCTCCAGATGTTTGAGAAAAACTCTGACACCGTTCAGACCAGATTCAGAATCCTGGCAGCTCAGTTCTAACATGAAGCAGCAGAGATATAAGGGGAGAGATAGAAGACAGAAAAAATGTGAAAGTGTTCAACTGTTTACACTGCAGGGTAACATATTATACTGTATATAAGTTGGTTCAGGCTGTTCAGTCATTAGTTTTCACTTTATTTTCTGATTATGTCAAAAGTTATTTATTAATAAAAGTTGTCAAAATGTTTTTAGTGAATGTATTTGATGTGACGGTCAGTTATTGATTATAGACAGACACTAATAAATCTACCAGGTTACATCAACATAAATCACATTAATTCAGTTAGACGTTATGCTTTAATACATTTTCTCTGACTGGACCTCTTTGATTTTAGTTTCACACCTCTGCTCTACTGGATTGCAGTTTTATTTCCAACTTGTCAATAAGTTTATACCGGTCTCTACAGATGTTTTTGAATTTTTGTTCTGAAAATACGACCTTTCTGTCAGTTTGTTCCCATGTATTGAAAAATTAGTGCTTGATTCAGTCAGCTGATGATGATTTTGCCCCAATCCAACCTTGTACAGAAATACAGTACACATATAGTATAGTACACATATGGTAAAGTACATATATAGTATAGTATAGTACACATATAGTATAGTACACATATAGTATAGTACATATATATAGTATAGTACAAATATATAAAATAGTACACATATAGTACAGTACCATTCCTTTAACAGCATTTTTTCCTTGAAGCTTGGACTACAACCAAAGATCTTCTACAAAGTGCTGAACAAAGAGTCCAGAAATGTTTATTTGAGAGATTTCAGTTTTTTAAATCAAAAAAATTAAAAATATTTTGTCACTTTGACTTCAAGAGTTACTGAGACTTTATTAATACACAAAATGTTTATTTTTTCTGTTTAGAATTAAATCTACATTCTGATTCAACTAAACTTCATTCTAATGATGTTTGATTGTAACATGTCAGAGAGCAGAGAGGATCTGATACAAGTTACTGGTAGTTTGGATTCAACTTGATAAAATCCACTGATCAGTTTGTATTAAAGGCCTCATTATTCCATGTCTTATTTCAGATCATTCCTGGATCATAGGTTTGGTTGTTGGTGTGTTGGTCTGCCTCCTGTTAGCTGCAGCAGTTTTTCTTTACAGACAATACAGTAAGTCACATTAATATAAAACTCTTGACCTTCACAAAGTATTGAGGCTTTAATGGAAACTGTGATATGTGAGGTTTCATTTTATTATATATGGAATTATCTGGATTACTGTCCTTTCTTTATTTAAACACTGATGATTTTATTTCCTCAAAGGGAAAAAGAAGATTTTGGAAAGGACAATTCAACATGTAAGTACAGAGAGAAGTTTGACTGCTGGTAGATGAAGAAAGACTCCAAGATCAGGAGATGACACAAAGTATCAAAGAATCCTCCAGCCTCCAGGATTTTCTCGATGTTAGCAGTCATGATATTGAGTTGCCCCAGGTCATTGTGAGAGGTGAGAATGTCATCAACATACGTGTCTTCTTCCAGCACACGGCATTGGTCTTTGAAGTGGTTGAACTGTGGCAACTTTGCAGTTTCACGCATGGCGACTTGGGCAATGCAGCCACAGTTCAACCACTTCAAAGACCATTGTCGTGTGCTGGAAGAAGACGCGTATGTTGATGATATTCTCACCTCTCACTATGACCTGGGGCAACTATATTCAGAGCTCTGAACGCCGAAACATGAGGGAAACAATTCCAAAGCTGGGATCTTCACAAAAGCTCACGCTGCACAAACTGGCAAATAGACTCTGAAGGACTGCTGGTAAGAGACTGGTTTTAATTGTGCGCTGGTAGACGTCCATTTCAACATGGTATTGCCATCTCAAAGTTTGTTTGAACGTCATGAGAGCTCCAGATTACCAAAGACTGAGGGTTGGTGGGGTTTGGTATGGATTGTTTGATTTGTTTGAATGATTGCTTAGTGAATGGTTTATCTTTCATGGATGATTGTGTATTTCACTAGAGAAAAAAGAAAAAGGAAAACAAAGTAAATTTACCTGTGCTTTTCTATGTAAGTGGGTAACTTGTGGTTTTGGATAACTTCTGGTTTATTTGCCTGTGGGGTACTAACTTTTTACATTTAAGCTGCTCTGCATTCGGCCTTTTCCAAAGCCTTCTATTTGCTTGGGGAGGGTTGCTGTGGGCTTATTGCTTGGCTTTCAAACTGTTTCTATTTTTAATGTTTGTATATGGAATATTTCTGATCTTATGGTTAAATGTGATTTGAATTCTAACATTCTTGTATACTGGTATTTCTTTTCTATTCTAAGGTTTTTCACCTGCTACTGTTGCTGCTGTCTGCTGCTTCAGCTTTTGATAAAAATCAAATAAACGGACCAAAGGGATCCAAAGGACTTTGCTGAGTAGAATCTTGCTTATTCACAAACATCAGATGCGAGGGCTTCCTTTCAAGTGTGGAAAATTGTCCATTTAAAACTGAATATGCTTGACAGTAAACCTGAACACTGATCTGGAATCAGTTGGATCTAATCGCTCTATAATAATAATAATAATAATAATAATAATAATACATAACCAGCAGAATAACTTCACCTCTGCAGTCTGACTTCAGATCACCATCAAACAGAATTCCTCTGACAGATGTGTGAGTCTGGTTCTGTTCTGGTGTCGTTATCATGACCTGATGCAGCGAGAATTCACAAAGAAACGACACAAAACTACACAAATCTCCTCCAGAAACTAAACAATCCTCGGTTCTACTGTTTTTAGGTTTACTGACTGAAAAACTCCAGTTTGATGCATCTTAGTGTTCATCTTTCAGCTTAGAGTTCACAGTGGAAACCAGCTTATTTCTGATGTCCATCTGTAAAACACATGACAGCAGGAGATCCCTCACTGGCTTCCCACCACCAGAACAACCAGTGGACCTCACTGCTGACAGAACATCTGAAACCTGCAACAGCCCAGCATCGTCTGCAGCAGCTTTGTGGTCGTTCTGTTCTGAACTTCAGGACCAGGAACCTTCAAGCAGATGTAGAGGACATTCAGAAATCACATCAGCAGCCTCCAAAGTCCAAAAGTCAAACTGAAACATTCCTGGACTCGTTCATCTGAAGTCACATGATTTAGTAGAAGTACAGAAATGAAGCTCCGCCCTCCAGGTCTGCTGTCCAATCAGATCACTTTTACACTTCATATTAAAGTATTCATCAACCTTTGATGCTTCACCTGTTGTTGCTTTTATCCATGAATCCATGGTCACTAGAAAAGCTCAGAGATCACAGACCTCCACCAAGAATGAAAAAATCTGATCACTTGGTCCTTCTGTCATTTTGACCTTCAATGAAAACTTCATCCAAATCCATTAGTCTGTTTTAGAGGAAGGCTCTGCCCACCTCCGACTCCGCTTCCCCATGGCTGGACTTTCGTGAGTTACCTTTTAGGTTAGTTTTTGATTTATGTTTAGTTTTTCCTCGGCCTTCGGGTCCGCCCTTGGTTCTGTTATTTAATTTAATTCTCACCACGGCCAATTTGTTTCGTCGCTTTTTGTTTAGTTTTGATTACCTCTCTGTTTGTTCCAGTGCATCTGCATTTTGAGTGTTAATTTCAGTTTCATTAATTAAACCTGGTTTTCTTCAAATCACCTGTCTGTCTGCCTACTGCATGGGTACACACCTGTCCCTCTCATGACAGACAGACAGACAGACAGACAGCAAAAACATCTTCTCCTTGGTGGAGGTAAAAATTTGGCTTTTTTGACAAGGATTAAAAAAAACTCTTTGCTATCAAAGTGAAAACAGATTTTTACCAAAATCAAGTCCGTTAATTGAAAACATCTGAGGTAAAGTCAGTGACTGGATAAATACTGACTCTGTTAAAGTGACTGATCTAATCCAACAGAGGTCCAGACAGCTGATGGCAGCAGTGTTAGAATCAGTGAAACAGAGATCAGTAATAACAGGATAAAAACACCTCCTGGATCTAGAAGGTCTGTGGTTCATCAGAATTCCTGCTACAACATGAAGACTAAAGAACACTTCAAGGAACTCAGAGGAAAGATCCCTGAACTGTAGAAGTCAGGAGATGCTCCAAAACTCACTGGACATCCCACAGAGTTCAGTTAAATCCATCATTAGAAATGATTGGACGATGACTATGATGACATCATCGCTGCTGTGACCACAGAGCATCAGTTCTGATCTGAACTCAGGATCCTCCAATCAGAGAGAGGCTCTGATAAATGATTTCCAATGGTCCATATCACAGGTCACTTCTCACCGTCTCACTGTTTTTAAATCACATTTGGTGTCATGGACTTTTCACTATTGTGCTGGATTTTGCAGTATTTTTACATATTTATTAATGTGGAAAGCTGCATTAAAATGGAGCTGGAGAACAGATATCTGCTTTTTATGCACTATGCAAATGCCAGATGCTTTTATTTTGACACACACAGAGAGGAACACTGTGGAAAATGTGGCAGGAAGTCATCAAACACACAACACACTGCTGCTCCTAACAACACGACACTTAACCACACTAACTAGGCTGACTAAACCACACAAACACAATAAAACACAAACACTAATAACACTGGAACATAAACCACAATAATGACATTTAAAGCCCCAACACCTGAACTCCCATGATGCACTGCAGCACCACAGTTCAGTCATAGACCGGCTCTGCATTATTTTAGTTATTTATACGGTAAAATAAGCATTTTCTAGCCTAAAAAAATGAAAGCAATGTATACAAATTAGTAATTAAAACATATTAAAGGAATATTTCATCAAAAAACTCATAGCATCCAGTGCTGGGCTCTGATTGGCTCAGAGGGAGAACATCACCTGCAGTGTAACAGCATTCAGCCTCCACTTCACACAGACGTTTGATCACTGCTCATAGTGTCACTCTGTTGTGTTACAGAGGGTTTATAAAGCCTTAAAATATATATAAATAATAAAATAAAGATGATTGCTACTTTATGGATTTTCATCTGTCAGGGGAGATTTGGAGGGAGGTGGGGTGGGGGGGTCTGGAACGTAACCCTGTGTCAGGCTGGCAGCTGCTGGCTCTGCTTAGTGCCCTCTGCCTCTTTCTCCTCCCTTTTCCTTTTCGGTACCGTACTGAGATCATTGCAGCAGCAGGTGTTCCCCATTGTAATCAGCAGCTGGTTCAGAAGCAGGTGGAGCTGCAGCCAGTCTGCAATATAACCAGACACCAGTCTTCTCTCAGTGCTGGATGCAACCTGAAATGGTTCCTAGTCTTTTCCACTCAATGTTTTGTATGTGCTTTGATCTCCCAGTAATTCAAGTTGTGCTCTTTTCTGCAGTTCTGGATCCACCTGCTCCTGTCTTGTTCACTCTGGGTTTCCTCGTGTCCCTCCTTCTACAGTTGGTTCTCCACCTGGGAAGTCATCAACCTGAGTTGTTTCTCTCCCTGGCATTAACCCACCATCAACCTGAGCTGTTTCCCTCCCTGGCATTAACCCACCATCAACCTGTCCTGGTTTGTCCTTACCTGCAGAACCCAATCTGAGCATCAGTAAATTGAGCACTCACTCGTAAACAGTTTTTGTTGTTCGTACTCCTAGTTTCTACCTTCGTATCCCGGTCTATATCAGCTCTGTTTTCAGCCCCACCTTCAGTTTCACCATAGGACTGTGGGATGCCAAATGTAAAAATTCACTGTTTAATAGGCAACATTTTGTGAACATTTAGTTCACTTTTCTCACATTTAGCTCATTTTTCTTTCATTTGAGACAGAAATTCATTTACAGGTTGTTCTATATACTTGTTAAAATGTGTACACATGAAAAATAAATCTAAATGTTAAATCTAAATCTTAAATTGCTCGCCAAGTGTAAAGCTAAATGTTCAGAAAATGTGCTAATTAAGCAGGTTAGCGTCTGTCTTGTAGCCTCAGATCATGAAGCCCCGCCCACACCACCGACTGAGCGGTGATTAAATGTAGTGATTTGAGACACAATGTAGAAAGAGATATGAACTGAGACAGTGATTTATAGGTTCATAATTATTAACTACTTGAAACTGGATAATTTCTTTTGCCCAGTCTTTAACCAGTCTACCTACCCTGTGTTAGGGACAGGGGCTTTTTATTTACATTATGGCCCTTTGTTTCAGGTTTCCACACCACAGATACCTCTGGCCCTCATGTACTTCAAGCTAAACCACGTCACTAAGATCAGTCAGTAAAGCTGTCATATGAGGCCAAATAACAAAATGTAGGACACACTGGAAATGAGAACAGGTTCATATGCTGTGTCCAAATCAGGATAGCTGTTAGCAAACTGAATTAAACCCAGGATTACTTACAGACGCACTCAATAGAATTAATCTTTTTTTATTTTTGAAGTCCAGCATTGGTCATAGTAGGTTTATGTAAACAGTGATGTGGTTTTTATTCCTTGGATGGCATATATTTACATTCTGTGTGATTCAAAGCCTCCACATCACTGAATGTCAGCATGTAGGTCTGTAACAGGACTGTTATCTGTCCGTCCTTAAAGAAAAATGTCTTTGTGCTTATTTAAAATAGAAACCACGATGTACTGGTGCTCCATCGGGATACCTGAACCAAAGGCATGTCTAAACACACACAAAGGAAGTTGTATGTTTGCCTTTTTCACCAGATAATTCTGTTTTTGTTGAACCTCGAGGGGATGCTCGGACTAGTTTTTCTAATTTTATCTCTGTACACCATCACAATATGGTTTAAAAGATCAGGAACTACAAGCATTTTTATACATGGTCCACTTCTTTTAGGGCTCAAAAGTAACTGGACAAACTAAATAACTGAAAATAAAATGTTCTTTTGTTTTAAACCTTGTCCAGAGTCCTTTGCAGGTGGAACTATCTGATGACTGATTTTGAAAGCTCAGCTCTACAAGGACAGAGAGATGTGTATCAAGTAAAAAAAGTACTTCTAACACCCTTCATCTGTATGAAGATCACTGTAAATATCAGCCTCTGATTGTTAATTGCTGTTTAATAAGGTGATGAATGTGTGACTGGTGGTTAATTCTAAAGGTTAGGTAGGGTTGATCAGTGTCATCTGGACACTGAGGCTCCACTGCATTTATCTCTTGTCTACAACACTGAAGTGAACATGGTTGGTTTGAATTCAGGCAGGGATGTTATGAGATAGAAATCATGTGACTTTGTGTTTATGATGTCATCAGTGGGGGAAGAAAACACACAGGAAGTACCCTGAGAAATTCACACAGTGTTAAAGATATGATTTAGTCATAAATAAAACTGTTTGAGGTTTATTTGTAAATCAAATGATACAATAATCAGTCAAAATGTGTTTAGGTATTTATTTATTTGAAACAATCTTTAACTGTTTCTAAAGTGAGACCCCATGTTTGACTGATGTGGGACAGTCGATTACTGTTATTTAATTAGGATTTATGAAATGTATGAAAGTTAAACGTCTTCTTGTACATTTATTAAATGTAATCATTGTATTTGTTTGATCAGGATATAGTCCTTTCTTTGAATTGTGATCACTGCAGTTGGTGATTTTCTGAAAAGTTTTTATTCCTCTTTCAGCATGGAAATAAATTAATAGATATAATATAATGCTTATTTTTCCTCAAAGTACATTTCATAATCATTACTATCAATCAAACAGAGAGTGGCAGTGTATGAGTGACTGGTAATTATCTTTTTTAATTATAATGTCATATTTATGACCTTATTACATGTTTTTATAAGACTGGAATTTAAATATATGTAGCACTTTCCCTTCAGTACAGTATCTGAAAGTTGCATTCTGATTTAATAAGAGAACATCCTCAAAGTTCATTTAAAAATATTTGTTTTATTCTCTTGTATCAGCTTCATATATAAATATGGTCAGTCAGAAGTGTCCCACATTGCACTAATCCAGCCTACTAAATGTTCTTTGTCTCTGTAGTGACACAGAGAATGTCTCCATCCACCACCCAGAGGGAACACAGTGAAACACAAGAAGTTGTTCAGGCCACTGCTCCAAGTGAAGATGCTGTGGAATTACTACAAGAACCAAATAAAGATGCTGCTCACTCTGCAGGTTTCATGGAAACGTAGTCATATTTTCACATGTAAGTTTTGCTACATGTTGGTCTGTTTTGTTCTGTTGTTCACCTGTTTTATCCCCGTGTGTTATTTCTAGCCCTGTAGATGAAGATGAAGCATTGAAGAGGCCATCAGGAGCATATTTAGTATTTTTGTGTTGAAGGTCTGCGAGAACTTTGAGCAAAGCAGAAATCATAGGAACAGTACAGCACACAGTGAGATGGTGTCACAGCAGCCTACAGACCAATCTACATCAGCCCAGGGAATGTGAGGACAGCTGCCCTCCAACAGTTCAGCAGACGGAGATTCACTGACAGCACAGACATGCTCTGTGTCACGTTTAGCAGCGATGAAGACACCAATGAGGAGGCAGAAGACCTTGGAGGCCCCAGACCAGAATTCTTCTGTCTACTTGGAAAAGCTGTCTTTAAAGACGGTGGAGCATTTGAAGGTCATCTTTTTTTGTGTTGTGTAAAAAACTTACATGTCCTACTGTGCTGTGGTGTTAATTTTTACATATTATTTATAATGCCCTCAGTTCCTGCAGTATTTTGTGCGTTTTTAATTATTTTTTCAGCCTAAATGCCTCATGTCAGAGCAGATTTTGATGAAAATTGTGGTGATTTTAAGCAGCATCCTGTACCTGCTGACTGATGGAGCAACTCTGGCCTCCACTGAGTGTCCAGACCTTTTCTACAGAACACAGAGGAGGCATGAAGTTGTCGTATTCCTGCAGTGAACAGAGAAGTGTCAGCAAACAGCAGCAGAGCCTAATGTTAGCTGCTCCTCTTCTGTCTCAGTGGGGAGGTGCTGAACCCTCCATGCAGCAGAGACACTTCACTCATTTAACAAGATACAGCAATCTGCACTAAGTAACATAATGTCTGGCCTTATATCTGATTTAAAATACACTGATATTTGTTAAAAACTCAACCTATCACTCAGTCCTGTAGCAGTGATGTTTGAAAGAGTGAACAGACCTGATGAGCTCAATGAGACTTTGGCAGCACAAATTAGACTGACTGACCTCCACAGGTCCAGCAGAGTTAATGATATAGACTCTATCATTGATGGGAAACACTGCTGTTGTGACTCAGAGTTACATGCATAGATCAATGGAACAAGCAATGGAATGCTGTGAATAGTGGAGGCATCAAATTGAGGGCCTTCCAAACCGAGTGGTCATGGACAACAGAGATGCATTTGTGCAGAATTCAATATGTTTCCATGTACTCATGCAACGCCAGAGCTGCCTAGATCAGTTGGTTGGGCAAGTTGAGACTTGTAACTATAATTGCATTCTGCTGTACAGGAGATGTTAAACAGCTTGAGTGTTGTTTTATAGCACACAGGGAAAAGGTATACAAGTTCTGTGGCTGTAAAAGCCAGCTGATAGGTGTACTAGAGTAAACAACACACATTTAACAGTAAAATACCATTTCAGCATACCATATCCTGAATTCATTGCTTGTTTTTTCAGTGTGGAAAAACTGAAAATGTAAATAATGTGGAGAAAAAAAATGTTTTTGAATGGTGAGCTTGGAATGGATTTATTGTTTATGATTTTACAGGTTCTCTCCTGAGAAACAATTCCAGCATCAGAGTTCCTTCTGAAAAACCTAAAGAATGTGGTGAAGTCACAGCGGATGTTGTGGCTGCCCTCCTAAAACCCAGCTACTCTGTTCTTGGAGGTAACAGAAGACCAAGAGAGGAGTTATTAATGGTTGTTAAATTCAGAGTTTCTTCTCTCTGTTCAAGGTAAATTGATATAATTAGGTACCACAACCAATGTTCCCTCTAATTTTTCATGAGTCTGAGCAAACACACAAACTCCCTGAGCAGACCCTTGGACCACTGTGAGCACCATCAGACGTGTGCACTGTGGTCACACCAGCATCACATCCATCCAAGTTACATGGTTTGTTAAAAGAACCACATCACAGCATTTACATTTCTGTTAAAACACTTTGTCAGCAGGAGTCAGTTGAAGGCTGCAGTGATTTTGGTGACACTACAGTGTATAAGAGTGAAGTTATTGAATATTTTTGTCTCTCTTCGCTGTTGCAGACGGTCCCTGTTCCCTCCATAGACACCAGTGTTATTTCTGCAGCTTGAAAGACCGCTACTTTAGATAAAACTGGGCTTGTAGCACATTGTGTGCCTTACAACAATGGGAAAGAGGCATCGTTTATGTTTTGACAACCTACATCTAATGAGTTATTGATGCTGGAAGTCTGAATCTGTGAATATCTTTCCAACTTTACCAAACGTGGGGCCACAACCACCCAAGGAGTGGTTTATTTAATTTAGAAAAAAAAACATTTAGTCATACTTAAAGCTTTAAGTGCTTTATTAACACAAAACTAAGAGTTCTGTGTTGTTTTATGATCACAGGTTCTGTCTATAAAGATGTGTCATCATTTTAAACAGTGAAACCAAACTAATAAAATGTAATGACCAACCAGTGTGTAATACTGGATTCTGCAAAAACTGAATGCAGAACACTGGACAAAGAAATTCTCTACAGATATTTTTCCATCTAAATCTTATCTTTACACAGTTAATGTATGAACTTATTTATGTGTGTATGAATGTATTTACTGACTTATTTATTTAGTTCCGTTAACATATCAGAGTTCTGAGTGAGTTTTTCTTTAGACAGGCAAAGACCATTTATTGATCACATATAGGCTATTAAATAAATGTTGATTGAAAACTAAAAAACATTTAAATAAAACATAGGAATTTATTGAGTCACTAAAATATTGTAGAGTCTACGACCACATCAGCATGATTATAGCATAATCTGATAAATTCACAACCACGTACTGTAGGAAATCCAGCTGATCTCATCATGATGTCCCTTATCATATGGACTTCAGGAGATGATTGGGGATGATAAACTGTGACCTGCTGGTTGGGTTCTGTCTCCTGATGCTGCCTTACTTCAGCTAGTCCATGAGCAACAGAAACCACAGTTTTTCTTGTACCCATTGCCAGGGCTTCCAGTCTTCCCACTGAAACGTTTTTTCTTCTTTGGACGTGGTGGAGTTACGGGTGTAAACATTTTTAAACGAGCAGTGTGCAGCAGCGTCTGTAACCAGGAAACCCACGACAGGACCATAGGACCGTACAAACACAGAGAAGCATAGATATATATAGAAGACTAGATACGCTAGCGCGCTGTAGCAGCTGGCTGAGGTGGCTGCACATAAGGACGTCTGTAAATGATGTTGATTAGCTGCATAAATACCTATGTCAATCACATCATTGGCTGGAGCAGCAGTCACGGGTCATTCACTGACTCACATTGAAAAATAGCACAGAATGAATTGTTCTGAATTTATTTTATTTTCAATTTAGGTTGGCTTTATTTTTCTGCGCAGCGCAGATTTTCTGTGCCCTGAGACTGTGTCAGGAGTGAGCAATTGCTTAGGGGGAACAGTGACCACAACAACAACAATGTACAATCCATTATCATAGTAACGGCCAATAATGTAATAATACAATATCACATTATTGACATTTATTAGATAACTGTGAAAATGAAGGCATTCCATCTCTTTGTCGTTCTCTCTGTGCAATACTGGAGTCACTGTTTTTATGCATGTATGTAAAAATGTAATTGAGATATTTTCTATTTTGTACCTTTTTCACCGTTTGTAGATAGGAGGTGGAGGAACGCCTACACACCAGGGACCTACACAAGCAGAAAAGGCTTTCATCCAGACAGTGAATCTTGGACACATCTTAGCTTTTCAACAAGAAGCAGCAAAATTCCTGCAGTTGGATTTAGTCCCAGCCCAAAACTGAGTTTTATCCATGACGACACAAAATGCTTTCCAGTTGCTCAAATGAGCTTCAGATCTTTGTTAATGGAAAGAATCTGACAGATAACGATGCATTTGATTAGCTTCGTGGTAGCTTCCATGAATGGGGCCATTTTTAGTGCAGTGTAGTCTACAGACAAAGAAATCATTAAAGGACAGCACAAAGTACACTGAAATATGTTTTATTCTGACATTTCATGCTTATATTCATGTTAGAAATGTTAACACACCCTCAAACCACTGCACTGGTACTGTTTACAGTAGATGTTCACCACTCTGCTTATGGTGCTACATTGTGACTGTTGTGTCCACTGTTGAATAATAATTACATGTTCACTGTTTTGTGGAACACACATTCTATGATATATTGTTTTTCCCTTGTTACCATCAGTTTCAAGCAGGTTTACTGCTACAACAAGTTCTTGTAAGTCCTGTTGGTTGAGAGGACAGAAGGAGTACTGTGTATGAGATGCTGGTACTGAATCCACTGTCCTTTCACTGGTTGCAGTTTCTGGGAAGTTTAATGTCAGCAGATGTCTGTCTGGTGTGAAAAGCTGAGCTGGGGTTCTGTTTCCCTCAGAGGAGACTGTATGATGGTTAAATGCAGCTTTAAACTCCTCTAATGTGCGATTTATCCTGGAGATGTAAACAAATCAGTTTGGTTGTCCACATCTAAGGCCTCCATTGACTCTAGCTCATAGAAAATGGGTTCAAAGACATCACAGCAGTTTCTGTTCAAGTCCCGATTGAATTGTTCAGTTCACTGATTATGTAAAGAGCTTCCAGTCAACACAGAATTTTCACCTCTGTGTAGTCTCATGTCTTCCATATCCGGACATTCTCCCCTCCTCGATCACTTCTGATGTGAAGGGGTCGGCCAAATTCACGGAAGAGCTCATTAACAGTTTCTGCTCGATTGTTGTTTGAACACTGCAGAAATGTTAACATTCTGCTGTATCCATCCATTGTGACATGTACAACTAGTTTCCACCTAATAAGTTTATGATTGCTGTCAATGTGCCACATGTAGTTTGGACAAGGCACAGTGTACACTCGTCTCTGCTCTGTTACTGTTCTTCTGGACTCAACACCAGTGTTACAACCCTTTTCACAGAGTCTCTAAGACGGTGTTTTTGTCCATTCAGCACAACCTCTCCTACATGAGGATGCTCTGCTTTTATGTCCTTGATAGTTTCATCCAATTCCTGATCAGAAATAGCAGAAATGTTGTATGCCTTATCCTGTATGACCACATAAGTTTGTACAGTGTTGGTCTGGAGATCCTCAGGACTGAAGCCACTTCAGTATATGATATTCCCAGCACCAGCAAATCCTCAGTGGCCTCTTTGGAGATGAAGGTATGATCACCCTGGAAAAAAATGAGTAAGGTTATAGAATTTTAGACTTGTAAAGACCAGGTAAACCTTAGCTGGTGATCAAGCTAACGTTATCTACTTGTAAATTACATTTTAACATATTAATCACAGCATGGTCTCTGTTGCTGCTGGTACCCACTAAGCAGTGATTAAATGAGGTGACGTTTTTCAAACACAGCAACAGAAAGTCTTTACTGTGAATCACATAACCTTTGCTAGCATCACACTGACGAAAGCTAACGTTAGCCTGTCGGTCTGGCTAACTAAGTTAACAGTAACTCTGTCCAGAATGAGTCAATAAGTTGAAATTCAGCCGCTTCACTCACCGTTTGTGGTGTTACAGATGGAGGTAGTCTGTAACCTCCAGCACTCCTAACAGACTCTCACTCAGCTCACCTGTCCTCATTGCTTTCAGCTGCTGCTCATCAGTCTGGGTAGTCTATAAAAGGAGGTTTTCTCCCTCAGTTTGGTGTGACACCAAAGAGCCAACGCCTTCAGTTTGTTGCGCTTGTTTTGTGTGATGAGTGGTTATCTGTTTTGAGGGAGAGGGTAAATTCTAGATTTTTGTGAGGATTTATCTCCAAGGAAATGGTTGCACTTAATATTTTCCCCCACCAAACGATTCTACCTTTGTTTGAGGCCTCTTTAGTTTAGTTTGCTTTCTTCTAGCAAAGTTAGTGGGTGGCTGTGGAGAGTCACAGTTTCACTCCACCTTTTAGACCCCAAAGGCCTTATTTTTATTTTTATTTTTTTTTGCAAAGGAGCAGATTTTCTTTTCGTTACTTTCCCTGTCCTGATCCCTGTCCTTCACATTATTGACTTGCAGAAACGTAACAGTGGTGTGGACTGTGCCAGTGGAGCGATACCCTGAAGTGTGGCCCGTACACCGGCCATAACTGCTCTCTCCAGTTCATCTGGTTGGAGTGAACTCGCCATGTCTGTCTCTTCTCCTGCATCACCCACTGAGCCACAGTCGGTGCTGTGGGCGGGGCTTCATGATCTGAGGCTACGGCAAGGGGCTAACCTGCTTAATTAGCATGTTTTCTGAACACTTAGCTTTACACTTGGTGAGCCATTTTTAGATTTACCATTTAACATTTAGATTTAGATTTTTCATGTATACACATTTTTAGCAAGTATATAGAACAACCTGTTTTGCATGAATTTGTCTCAAATGAAAGAAAAATGAGCTGAATGTGAGAAAAGTGAACTAAATGTTGACAATCACCGCAGAAATTCCCTAACACACAAAATGTCAACTATTAAACAGTGACTGATTTTTTTTTTTTTTTTTTACATTCGGCGCCCCATTTAGAACGCTTTAGTTCTCTTGTTCTTTATTTTTGATTTGTCCCAGTTCTTGGGTGTTACCCTATGTGAGTCTGTGTTGTAGTGATCCTCCTTGCTACTAGTAGCAGTAGTATTGCCTTTAGTCTCAGTACTTCATTCAAGCTTCTTCCGGTTGTAGTTTTCCAGTTATGAATTGTAGTTCACTTCTGTGTTTCCTGAATTAAACCCTCTCAAATCTACCCTGGTGTCTGCCTGTGCTTGACCTCACCTCAACAAGCCTAACACCCTGTGATAGACGAGGGACCAAGTATTTCAAAAAGAACTCCACTGGACCATGAATAATCATAAATAGATTTCAGTATTGGCCCTGATTAAAGCTGATCAGTATCATTTGGTTCCTGATGTAGTTCACCTTTGAGGTGTTCTATATTATCGTCTACTGAGTGTGAACACCTGAGGGAGTTTTAGTTGGACACATCAAGCAAAAAAAGGGAAAAGTTTCTATTTGAATGAAATGGGAAAAGTGGAGGAAAACCGTAAAAACTACTATTTTGGAACCAAAGACCCAGACTTAAAGACTAGTAACATAAAATGGATGATTTAATGCTGATGTCAGGAAGTGTTTCCATCAGGAAGGTTACTAAAGGTCATGTTACATGTTAGTGTGTCTCTGAACTCATGGACTGACATCAGTTTACTTCAACAATGACAACAAAGTTAATTTGTTTTCAGCCCAGACCAGGATCTGGATGTGAACCTGCCTGAACTGAAACAAGACGATAAATAAAACAGAAGGTAGAAATCTGAGCAGTGTGGTCTCTGAAAAGAATGAAGGAAGTTTGTTGACTGCTTGAAAAATAAAAGATCATGTTTTTATTCCTTGTTCACAGAGTTGTAATGTGGAATGAGACCAGCAGTTTTACCTCAGGAATGTTTAAATGTCAAGTACAGCAGCTAACCTGGAAATAGAGTCCACACAGGATGCTACCAGCACAGGTTAGCCCAGTGGCTAAGCTATGCTAAGCTAAGGTAAACTAATATCCTTCCCACATTGAATAAGCTGCTATTCTAAAAAGACATTAAAGTGGCCCCAAGGTGCAAACACAACAAAACGTACAACATTTCATAAAACAGTAAAGATTTTACACCAGTTCTTGTTTTTGAGTCTTTCTGGGGACGTTGTGTTGCATCGTCACTTTCAGGGTCTTCTTTAATGACAATTTTCCTCAGTAGTGTTAATTATATGGATGAATTAATTATTATATTTATTATTTCAGTCACATTTATTAATGACACCACCTTTAAGGTGCTGATAGGATCTGAGACATCTGGAAGATTGAAAAATATCCTTGTTTTGTATTTTGTCTGTGAAATATAGCCATTTTGTTTGGCCTTTTGCATTTCATTCCTGTTCCATCAGATTTTCATGCTCTAACAGGAACTGTGGAGGACTGTACAGTTCCATATCGGTATCATCAGTGTTTCAAAGCTGCTGCCTGGCTGAAAAAATAACTTCAGGGTGATTTTGTGTGGCGTGTTTGTCACAGCTCCCTTCTCCTCTGCCTTGCCTGTCTCCCATCCGCTCCTCTGCCCTGTGTCTTTCACTGCAGCTCGGTGCCTGAGTGGAGTCTAGCTTCCCAGCTGACTCCACTCAGGCAATCAACCACCTCCACGGCTCCCGGACAGCTGATGATCATCTCTCTAATGACTCTCCTCAACAATAAGTACCGGCTCAGCCTTCCACTCCCTGCCAGAGTATTGAACCAGAAACCATGCATCAGCTGTCCGGGAACCCCCACTCCTGCCTGGAACCCCCACTCCTGCCTGGAACCCCCTCTCCTGCCTGGAACCCCCACTCCTGCCTGGAACCCCCACTCCTGCCTGGAACCCCCCACTCCTGCCTGGAACCCCCCACTCTTGCCTTGAACCCCCACTCTTGCCTTAAACCCCCACTCCTGCCTGGAACCCCCACTCCTGCCTGGAACCCCCACTCCTGCCTGGAACCCCCCCGCTCATGCACTCTGGTTTCCCCATCCTGACCATTATTCATCCCATACAATAAATCATTCTAAATCATCCTCTGGTCGTGGGAGCGTGGCTCTCTGCTCGGGTCCAACCAGCTCCGTTGTATGACAGTGTTTCCTTATAAATGTTAAAAATCAAGTCTCTTTAATCATAAGCTACAGCTGAGTTGTTCGTTGACACACACTTTGATAATTACAGCTGACTGCTTCCATTTTTAATTAAGTTTTCATTCAGATGTTCAGTTCTGCACCTATAGCCGGTGTTTGTCCTCCTGTGTAACATCTGCAGGACAAATTCCAGCAAATCTGCACTGAAACCTCAATCTGTTTTCATTTTAACAAAAGTTAGTCATTTAATATCATTTTAGTAAAAGTTATAGTCAATCAATAACATTTAACATAATTTAACAAACGTTAGTCATTTAACAACACTTCAATAAATGTTATGCTCATTTATTATCATTTTAGTAAAGGTTTTAGTCCTCTATCATCATTTTAATAAAAGGTAGTCATTTAATATAATTATAGTACATTTATAGTCATTTAATATAATTTTAGTAAAAGTTATAGAAATTTAACATCATTTTTAACTTTATTTTTTTTATTATTTTTATGAGAAACAAACAGAACAGCATATAGACAGAATAAAAGTGTTCACAGTGTAGTACCACAAAAACCAAGCCAAGGTTCCAAGTGTCCAGGATCGTCAGTCCAAAACGTTGATCTTCCAGGTCTTTCTTGAGTCTTCCTTTTATTTACAGGTCAAAGTTAATTTGGTGTTTGCTCATTCCAAGACATATCGCTGTCCATTCTAGTACAGTTCAGAAACGATCAATAAACAGCTCAATGACAGTAATAACTGTGATCATATCATAATATTCAGATAAGATTTCCATTTTTCCCAGAACCTTCCACCTTTCTGGGTTGCATGTCTCAGAGCAAAAGTCAGTCGTTCCATGAAGTATATATTCTGAATTATTTCTATCATTCTGTGACTTTTGGGACATCTTTACTCAGCCATTTTTTTGTTATTGCTTTTTTTGCCCCCTGCTAGTAGTATTTGTAGTAAATATCTTTCATGCTGTCAGTGAAGAATTCAAATTTCCTAGATAAATTACGTCAAAGTTAAAACCTAGTTCTAGGTTCATTATTGATCTAATTTCTGTCATTACTTCTGTCCAGTGCTGTGAAATGCTCAGGCATTCTTAAAATATGTGAAAGTGGCCAGCAGATGTGTTTCCACAGAACCTCCAACATTGACCATGTTCAGGATTGTCACTTTGGGACTGTTTGATTTTGGGAGTTATAAAAAGTCTCACGTTGTTCTTCAGTGTGAATTCTCTCCATAACCCTGAGCTGGAAGTGGTGCCCTGAGTCCACAGACGTTTAACCAGTGTCAGAGAGAAGCTCCGCTGAGAGCTCCCACATCACATATGAAGATATTCACCGAACCAGAAAGACACGGAGACTGTAATTTTACTTGCAAGGGTAACACAGCACAGTGTAACAAGACACATTAGTGCGAGCTACAAAGACTGCTCCCATACGAAGTTTATTTTATACACAAGCAGAAGTGAAGACATGGCATAAGATAAGAAATAGCTCGAGTTACACAAGGGGGTGTGCTAAGCTGAAAGTGTGGAAATATACTGGGATGTGGAGACTAGGGAGAGAGAGAGAGGGAGAGATGTGTGCAGGTAGAAGTGAGTGAGTGGTATTCTATGAAAATAGTCATGTAAAATACTATGCACGCACAGTTAATGCTCTAAGGCTCGATTATGATAAATGTATTTACAAATTCAACTCTAACAACCAGACATCCTCAGTTAATTGGTGGAAAGACCTTTGTCCTGTTATAAGGCTGAGTAAATCTATGAGATTAATTTCCTCTTATCAGTACCTTTACATGCATCCATGAATATATTAAGATTCATTCGGCTTTCTCCAGTAGTTCAGTCGTTTTATCAAAGTAGTGTCTCATCTGTAGGTTCCTAAAAAAAGTCTTGTTGCTCTCGGTAGTGTCAGTAAGTTGTTGGAATGTATTTAGACGTTTGCTTGAGGATATTTTACAGTATGAAGTACTTCCCATGTTAATCCAGTGTTTGAATCTACCGTCTAACTGAGAAGGTTTAAAGTCTGCATCAGATGTCACCCATCGTAAAATTCTGGCATTTCTTTCAAATTTAAAATCTTTGAGTTCTTCATGCCAGATCTTCAGAGCGACTGTGATCCAGGTAGGTACTTTATCTAAGTAGTTTTTTTTTATAATATTTGTCTCCCCTCCCAGCAATGATTGCAGAGGTATAGCTGTATAATTTAACTCTAAGTTGTTCCATTTTGTATTACATTTAGAATCACACCAACAGATCAGGGAGTATAACTGAGCAGCCTTATAGTAATCTTCAAGCATGGTAAAGCCATGCCTCCTTTATCTTCAGGTAGCTGTAGTGTCTGAAATCTGATTCTCAGTTTCTGCTTTCCCCAGATAAAAGTGGAGATCATTCTGTTCCACTCTTTAAATTATTTGAGAGGTATTTCAACTGGCAGGCATTTTTATACAGAGTGAAAAAATTACTCGGGTTTATGAAGAAAAATAGACATTAAAAAATCTGCCCTAAAAATGATCTCTGTCAACATCATTTTCTACTTTCACTGAGTTCCAGTCACTTCTGGTCATAGCCATCAAATATTCATTTTCAGGATTTTCTCTCTTTAAATCACACAAACCACATCAGTTACAACAGAAAGCTTAATAAACCCCCCCCAAAAACCAACTAAAATCAGTGTTCAGCTGGACGTCATGGTGAAGAGAAACAGCAGCTCTGGTTCTGCTAAAACTGATGACCAACATGTTTAACTGAGGTGCTGCCACCTGCTGGCTGCTCAGCTGTTTTCCTCTGCTGCCTTTTAACAAACACAGGTTTTTTTTCAGTTGCTAACAAGCATTGGTCCAAACTGAAGTCACATCTTCAAAACTCTTAACACAGCCTGCATTTCCATCATACATCTCGGCTAAACAGTTCATCTCATCCCCAAAACTATTTCTCACCAACAAAACACTTCATTCATGTCTCAAAATAAGCTCATTCAACCACAACACGAGAAAATAGTCTCACTTTGGAAACAAACGCTGTCACTCTGAGCACGCTGAACCACAAAATACCAACAACAGAGAGCATTACATGAAATAAATTGAGATCTTTCAAGTTTGAATGATTTCTTTTTAGATAAATTAGTATTTTATTATAAAATAAGATCTTTGCACTCTGAGTTTTCTAAATTATTGTGATATATTGCAACAAGAATGAATCAGGAATGCAGCAGTTTACTTCAACATCACTGACATATTTTCTCTGTGCGTTTGCATCGGTACTTTGGGACCTTACAAAAAATAAAAAGTTTACTGTAAACAAAAAAATGCTGAATCTCAGAATACAGGGGGCAGAATAGAAATCAAGAGATAAATCTCAAAAACCAACAACACATGTAAACTGCAACATTCACACCCTGTTGTCTGCATTTGGCCTCATGTTTCCATCCATTACATCTGATGTCTTCTCTGGAGATGCATTGCGGGTAGAACCTTTTGGAGTGTTTGATTTTTATGGTTTCTGATGAGGCCAAACACAGATCACCTGAATCGGTTTTCAGCTGACAACTACACTCAGCTGTGTGTAATTACCTAATCTTTTCATTTATTTTAATTTTCAATATTTTGAAATGATTTTCAACAGATTTCAATATGGCTGCAGCAGAAATTCCTCATGTTTTTTCCCATCATTCTGTTTTGTGGTTTTAACTGTTTTGAACACAGTGTGTTAGCATTTGAACAATGTGCTGTAAAAGTCTAGTGTTCTGCAGGTGGTGAACTAGAAACTGAGAAAAGAGTTCATGAATTTTGGTGACTGTGGTCACTGAATGCATTTTGTGTAAAAGCAATGGAAAGTGATTCACAGTTCAGTCTACATGGACTTCTGTTTTGCAGACTGTTAAGAGTTTTGAACATGTGACTTCAGTTTGGACCAATGCGTGTTAGCAATCCAAAAAAAACTGTAACTGGAGTTTGATTCTAACCCTGATCTAGGGCCTGTTTCACGAAGCAGGTTTAGCGAAAACTCTGAGTTTGTTAACCCTGAAATGAGGGAAACTCAGAGTTTTCCGTGAAATCACGAAGCGAGGTAACTCTAACCAGGGAATGCAGGGTAACTCTAGCCTGTTTCACAAAGAGGGGTAACTTCAACTCTGGGTCAGTTACCGCAGTAACAGACTCTATGACTCTAACCTGGTCACCAGCAGGTTTATCTGAGAAAACCTCCAGTTTCTCTCCGTCTCCGCCCTCTTTCAGCCACACGCTGTTTCATTTCCTCATTCATTCAGTCAGTAAGCGAGCGAGTTTTGGTGTAGAACAGCTTTTATTAACGATCCAGTGGATAAAGGAGCAGCATTACTGCACAGATCATTAAATATTCGTCGGTAGATTGTTATCAGACCGAGCATAAATGTTCTCGCATTTCCGGACAATTATCGGTTTGAGCGGTACCGTTTCGTAATCGTTTTAAGTCCATAATCTACATAAACAACCTAATCCGTCCTTACATTTACATTACCAACCATTCATGCTCTCACATCCAGCAGATATTGTGTGTTGCGCTGCGGTTCTTTGCAAATGAAAGTTTTTATATGATGTCAGAGATGCAGAGTAAGACAACTGTATGGAGGACAGTCAGAAAAGTTTTCCTGGCTCTGAAACGACTTTTACCATCATTGTGGTTTTCCTGGACATAAACCTGTCAGAACATCAAGAGGAGTTCCACAGGATTACAGGTGAATGATGTAGAGATCTGTTACATTCATTTTAAATCATATTCTGTTAATGACATTGTGCTGCAGCCTCAGACTGGGATTAGTCATTTTCATTTCTTTTAGGATTTCCCAGTGTGATTGGCTGCATAGATGCACACACATCCCCATCACAGCTCCCTCACATCATGAACAGGAAGTCCATTCACAGCATAAATGTGCAGGTAGGCTACAGGTAGACTGACTACTGTTTCTAAATGTTAAAGACTGCATCATAGTTCAACATCTGTCATTCTCTGCACTGTCCAGATCATATGTGATGCTGCATACATCATTTCTAATGTGGAGGCCACGTGGTCTGGGTCTGTTCATGACTCCAGGATTTATGGAGAGTCTAACCTGAGCAACAGACTGCAGCGTGGTCAGCAGCCTAAAGATTTTCACAATAGAATTCTCTTGTCTCCCTCCTTTAATATGCTCTGATGTATCCACTATACATTACAGGAGAGTTTGATGGCCTTCTGCTGGGTGACAGGGGTTACCATGACAACCCAGGCTGATGACCTCATACCCTGACCCTGAACCAGGCCCCCAACAGAACTTCAACCGGGCTCACTGCAGGACCAGAGCCCGGGTGGAGATGACCATAGGCCTGCTGAAAGCCCGGTTCCAGAGCCTACGTCTCCTCAAAAAAAATGTTTCGACATTTTCCAAGCACTTTTCAGTAGTTTAGTGAACTTCTCTTTTTTTGATTTAGGAAAATTCAAAAATGTGAATTTCACCAAGTTAAAAGTTTTGAATATAGCCTTGAAGAAAAAGCAAAAAAAATTTGAGTTGAACTAACTTAAAAAACAGTCAGTTGTTAATGGCATCATACTTAATTAAATAAAGTAAGATGATGTCATACACTCAATCTTATTGATTTAAAAAAAATATTTTGCATGTTTTGAAAGTCTAAATTACTTTATAAAATTAGTATGAAAAAAAGAATAAAATCTGGTACACTGAAGAAAGAAACGTATTTGTGTCCAATATTTATTAATCAAAAGCATTTTCTTCAATTTCACAGTTCTTAACTGTTTAAATACGATTTCTATTTTAAAAACTAAAATAGATCAGAGTAAACTATGACCTGATCTTCAAGTGCTGAACAGAACAGTGTTTTTAGCATATGCACACAGGTCCAAGGGTATGAGAACAATAAAAATGGTTTTGATTTTAAGATTCATATTAGAACACTTCAACAATTTACAGAATACAAATTCTGAACTGCAGCTGATAAAATCTTCACAGTGAAAACATTTGTCATAAACTCCACCTACACCTGCCTACAAGGACAATTAAAAGAACAATTGACTTGTTGGTGGGTGCTCTCCATTCAGCTCCACGGCTGTCTGTAAACCCAGGTATGACGTTGAACAGGAGCTAAAACTGTTCATGGTGGACCAGCTTAGGCAAGAAGCTGCTGTTGGTTTTGGCTGCAGAAAGTCTAGTAAAACAAAGTCTTTAGAAGACCTCAAATGTCTGAGAGTTTGGGTGTATATTCCAGATTTAGGGCATATGTTAATCCGAGGAGTAGGCAGCATACTCTTGCTGGAGTTTCAAGACCAGGAAGCACTGGGACATCCTCGATGAGAATACCAGCAGCATCTGGATCCTGGCAAGTGTAGATTCTCAACCGTTGAGTTTTCAGTTCCTCGTGTATATTTGTCTCTGTTGTTCCCTGTGTGACATACAAAGAGAACACAGTTAGGATGGAATGTCTCATTTGTTGAAATAATAAATAAATTCAATTCAATTTTATTTTATTTACCCCGTTAAACTTCAGTGTACCGCCGGCGGTACACCTACTAATTTGCATAGGAATTTAAAGAATGTCCGACGGCTGCAAACGCGATTATATAAACATTATATGCCGATGGAAAGCTTAGATTCTCATGAATCCGCCGGTATAAACCACTTTCAGATGTGATTACCACAGCGGGTAATATAAACACATTTGTCCGACAAACAACGAATATTCATCCATCCTTTCTCTATACACGGCTTCAACGTACACAGCGCGACTCACATTTCCAGGTTCATTATTACACACAGATGAAAATATTCCACAAAAAACAGCCATAATCCAACCTTTTACATCCAGACGACACAAGCCAGTAAACTATTTTATCCAAAACATGTCCTGAAGTCGGTATAAAATCCACGAATCGGTCGTTTTCAAGGAAATGCACCTCACAATGCGCGTCCAATATTCCCTGTATTTCTCGTCATATTTTTGTTTACAAATAGAATATTAGCAATTTTTTGTTCTGAAAATGGCTGGAATTGACTGAAGCTTAAAGGGTTAAATAGCACCAATTACTGTCAAATTGTCTCAAGACGCTTTACAGAACCCATATGAACCCCCAGAGCAGCCCTAAGGAGACAGTGGCAAGAAAAACACCCTTTAACAGGGAAAAAACCTCAAGTAGAACCTGGTTCTTTATGTGGGGGGAACCACCTGCCTGCTGGCCGGGCGGGTTGAGAGGGTCAGAAGAGGTAGAGAGGTAAAGGGATAGAGGTAGAGGGGTAGAGGGAGGGGAAGATGGAGGGGGAGCAGGAGGGATGGGAGATGAGGAGGAGGATGGGAAACAAGGAACATACAACATACAATAAATAAACAAAAATAAACCAACAAAATAGAAACTAAACTTACTGTCATGTGGAAAGTAAACCCCATCTGTTACGGCCACCAGTATTGGTGTGCCGTTCATTGTGAGGTGGTGTTTTATTAGGGCCTTTGTTTGGGAGTAATTTGTGTGTGGGTTCAGCTGGGGCTTTTTGCAGAGTCTTTGGAACCCCAGCTGCCATCCGTTTCAGCTGATGACACAGAGCTGATGACGACCTGCACTCCAGTCTGGTTCTCCCCGCTCTCCGGCCATCCTGATTGGGCCACCCTCCGGCTCCTCCTCCTCCAACCAACCAGAGGCAGCCAGGCACCACACCTGCTACCTATAAAGTGCCACCATGCCATTAGTCTTGGTGGCTGGTGCTTTGACCAGTCCACCCTGGTGCCTCTTTGCACTGTGGCTCTGTATTGTGGTTCTGTGTGGTCTTTCGGTCTGGAAGCACTTGTGGTGGGTGCTGCAGACAACTTCGACCTTCTGTTGGCTTTAGTTTAGTGTGGAGCCCTACATCTCAGTGGAGACTGAGGCTCCAATTCGTAGTCTGCCAACTGTGTGTAGAAGCCACTTCGGATTTTTGAGCTTTTGTGAACTGTGCTCAGTATGTACACCTATTCAGAGGCACCAGTTTTGTTTAGTTCGTTTGTACACCTTTTGTATTAGTTTTTGTTCCTGGTGGTGGGTGTTGCTTCTGTAGTTCTGTTTGGCTAGGGAGTTTAGTTGTTTTCTTTGCGTTTAGCTCAGTTTCAAACTGTTAGCCTTCGTTATGCTTTATTCCGTTCTTTGTTTTAGCAACACTCGCCAGTCTTGTGTTTTATTGTCACTTTTTGATTCCTTTTACTACTAAGCAATAAATCCCTTAACCTAAACCAACACCATCTGGTTATTTTGTTGCATCCAGCCAGCCCCTAGAGGTTGGATCGTAACACCATCATGTGTGAGTAGTTTGGAGATTTCAGTGTGGTTGTATGTTTTGGGGCTTAATAAACCCCTCTTGTCTTACCTGTATCAGTTCCATCAGCATGTTCTTGATGTTCTGACCCTCTGCTCCTCCCGTTGCATCAAACAGCTGCAGGAGCTTTGGAGTGTACCTGTCCAGCTGGGACATCAATGTTGACTGTAGTGGAACTGCAGTGCACCTACGAACCTCCTCACTGATCTGAAAGACAGCAGGTGTTTGGGACTTTCAGGAGGTGTAAACACAGCCTTTGAATTTTAAGCCATCATTATTACTGTTTAAAATAAGTGTAGGTTCAGGAACAGTAAAATGAGAAATGATTTACCTGGAATGGTTTGAAGAGGGGCGGCCATCTTTCTTTAAATTCTGCCACTCCTGGGGACTGCACAACCACTTCCATTCTACTGTAGCTGTATGTTTTGGCCATCATGTAACTAATACTATAATTTACAGGGCCATCCCATCTGTCAGAACAAAATAAAGAGGTATTACTGTGGGTATAGGTTTGAACAAAAGTCCCACTTTGTAGCAGCAGGTCAACAGAATGCTGAAAATGATTTAACCTATGTTTTCCTGTAAAGCTTTAAAATTTACTATTTAACTTCACCTGACATCCATAAGGGGTGAGGAGACGAATGAACACCTTAAATCTGTGTGTAAATTACAGTATAACACAAAACCAAGTACTGCAATAGCCTCTAACCTGATTTACTTTAGGATAGAAACTGCTGCACCTGATGTTGACACAGAACTTCTGGGTTGTATTTCTCTGATCTGAAGGTCTTCTGAAGAAGCAACAAGAACATCAAAAAGGATTTCAATGCAAAGAAACAACTGATAAAAAATATTATTATATAACAAGTGGATTAAAAGTCTACCAGTGAATCTAAATAAATAATATTGTGAAAAGTTCATTAGTTTAATAATTTGGTTAAAAACATGATCCTTTTATATATTCTATTTTACATAGATATTTTACTGCCCATGTCGATGGGCAGTAAAATATTTCAAGTCTGTGTACATTTTAATGATAATAGGTCATGCAAACCTGACATCCATTATCTCAGATTATTAGAATATTTTAAAATAAAAAAAATTCCACAGACCACACCACCTATGCCTGCCATTCCTGATCCATGGGAGAGCTGTTTTTATCTGCCGTTTAATCATTTTCTTTGCCATAACAGCAATAAGTACTAAGTCTGTGAGTGTGCATGCAGCGCTCAGACACCACCAGTCTGCAGCTGTTCTGCAGCCACAGCGAGAAATGCTCCCGGTTGAAGCCACCAGTCACCATGCACTGCTAGCATTAGCTTCATTATCCGGAGCTCCAAAAACGGTGTTTAACAGAGCCCAAGAAATTGAATCTGTATACCGTAACCAGCCCTAGAAATTGAATCTGTATAACCATGATCCGTACAGAATCGAACAGAAACTACAAACAGCGCTGCTAATGATTAGCTGGCATGTTAGCATTAGCCCCGCGCACAGCTAGCTGCTAGCTGGAATTTCTACAGTAGCAGTAAAAAAAATAAATAAAAAATAACAGTAGCAGTAACAGAATGAAAAATAATTATAATCCCACTAGAAAACGATCATGAAGACGACGCTTGTGGATAATATACAGTAGAAACCTCAATTGTCTACGAAATATACTTTGTAAGGTTAGTCGTTTTTGACTTCACCACATTAAGCAACATTACTGACCTTGTGGCCTACAACACTGGCTAACATAGTGGTAAAACAAGTCAAGCCATGCTTCTGCATTAAAGTCGGGATTGAATATTGCAGCAGGCTCATGTTCATTCGGCTAAAACCTATTTTTGAGCAATGAAAACTGTTACTTACATGTCTGTAGCTTCTCTGTGAAGACCAAGTCAACCGAAGGAAGGCGCCAGTGTTTGAATGATACCCGGACATGTTCGTCCTGCAGGATGCGGACGTGTCCGAAAACTTTAGTTTTAGTAAACTCTCTAACATTGAGTTTGCTTAATTAATTTTTTGAGAAGTTCAGTAAAATCAACTTTAGTATAGAAAATTTTAAGTTAGTTGAATATTCACACTTATTACTTATCTGTAACTTTCAGAACTGCAAAATAAAATTAAAATTGATTTATTAGAGCAGATATGTTTGTAAAATAAAGTAATGTGAACTGCACCACTGAACTACTATTTACAGTGTGTGATATTACTGTGGCATGTGTTGTTCTTCATAATATTACCACTATTAGAGGAGAGCAACACCCTGCCCTACAAACTGAAGACCCAGATGATGAGCCCATCCACCTGCAGCTATCCAGGACAGCAGAGCAGTCAGAGACACCGTATGCAATAATCACTTTAGAGTTTAAGTCACCATCATCACCACCACAGCAAATAAAGACATGATACACATTTCATTTGCTCTTCTTTATTTCCTACAAATAAAAGATAGTTCAGTTCATGTTCCAGTAGTTAACATAATTCTCCTGTGACCATCACCACCTCTAACTTGTGCTCCAGTATTTCAATTTCCAGATCTGCCCTCCTAATCTGTTTTTTGGATTTTTCTCAGCAAATGCAGTTTGTAAATCTGTTTTACTGATAACTGGGAATACATAGAGGACATTAAATTATACAGTTGCACATGAATTCCACAGAATGAAGCTCTGGTGTTTCCTGAACATTCATCTCACTGTGTCAGTCTGTGCAGCGGAAGCTGAGGAACCATCCTGCTGCTGTCCAGCCATGCTCTGTTAAAAAGGATGAGAATGTGCAATACTTCAGTGTAGGCTAAATGTCACACTCTATATTCCACCCAAAGTCTGAATGGGAAGAGAACTATCAGTAACATAGCTCTGTATGCCTTTCTGGATCCCCCTCTGTAAAGGCAGCAGACACAGTTTCATCCTCTTCATCCTAGATCAGTGACATGTTTCAGTACACTTAAACTACCATTTGGATCAATCTGTGGAGTGTTGACGACTGAATATATACATGCATCCATGACCTTATATTTCACCGTTTTACAGGCATCTGCTTTCTTTCTGTTGGCTGAGCAGAAGTCTATGTTAGTTTAAATAGGCTTAATTATTTAACAGGACATGATATGGATGCAGACATTTAGGCTATGTGTGGATAAAACAACTGCACAGTCAAACAGCCACTTAATATTTAGGCTACTTTACAATGTAAAACATGATCAACCTCCATGAGATAATGCCAAGGTCTGACCTAATTGGTAAATGGTTGTATTTATATAGCGCTTTTATCCAAAGCACTTTACATGATACGTCACATTCACCCATTCACACACTGATGGCGGGAGCTGCCATGCAAGGTGCTAACCACAACCCATTAGGAGCAATTAGGGGTTCGGTGTCTTGCTCAGGGACACCTCGACATGAGCACGATGGGCCGAGGATCGAACCGACAACCTTCCAGTTACAAGACAACCACTCTACCCACTGAGCCATGCCGCCCTGACCTGTTTGAACAATGTTTTTATATTTCATCTTAAGCTTCTCCCCCGCGAGATTTCCCCTAAATGAAATAACTTCATATTCTACCATTCAGACAGTTATTCCCTGTAATATTATTACGATTACAAAGGACTACATTTAAACTTACGCATTGATCCGGGCTGTTCTCCACGCCGTCTCTCTCTCTTTTGCAGCTGCAGCGGTGTTGCACTTCTTTCTAAAAACGTGTTCAAACTCGCCATATGAGCGCGTTAAAAACTTCCATTTCAAAAACGCAGCCTTTAGCTTCCCCGTTTCCATGGTGACTCGTCGAATCGGGGTTCCATTGATGCTGTCTTTTCAGAGTTGCGGTGCACGCGCTTAACTCCGGGTCAAACTACTCTGAGTTAATTAACCCAACTCATATCAGCCGTTGTGAAACCGAAAACTCAGAGTTTTCTATCTCAGAGTAGATCAACTCAGAGTTGTGGATGAAACTCAGAGTTTCTTGAACCAGCTTCATGAAACAGGCCCCTGAATTTGAATTGTGTGAAGGACTTGAAAGTGGTTTGGCTTAAAGGTTTGACAGAAGATGACAAAAGATATACCAAAAGTAATATGCCCTCCTTGAACAGTCTAGTTGGGATAGGATCTAAACGACATGTCAATAGTTTGGATGTAGAAACTGTTGAAATTAGTTCAGATGTATAGAAGTGAAGAATTCTAATAATCCATCAGGTCTTACAACCAGTTCTAAAGCAGCTGTACTCCATGATACATCTGTGACATTTGTAGGAAGGGCCAGGTTTATTTTATCTCTAATCATAACTATTTTATGTGTAAAGAAGCTCATGAAGTCGTTACTGGTTAGAGGTAAAGGAATACAAGGTTCAACAGAGCTCTGACTCTTTGTCAGCCTGGCTACAGAGAAACCTAAGGTTGTTTTTGTTTCCCTCTATTAAAGATGAATAATATGTTGTCCTGGCATTACGAAGAGCTTTTTATAAATTACTAGGCTATTTTTTACATAAAGTTCCTCTAAACTAGTGGAATACCACTCCCTTTCCAGCTTTAAAGTCCAGCTGGGAATTATACCAAGGAGCAGGTCTTCTCTGAGAGAACTTTCCTTTTTACATGTGCAACGCTATCAAGAGTTTTACATTGTGAGGCTGCAACATTATTAACAAAATTATTCATTTCTGTAGGGGTAAAATTATAATATTTGGCTTCTATTTTTTCAGTAAATGGTGCTGAAGTAAATAGTGAGGGTATTACTTTCTTAACTTTAGCTATTAAATTGTCAGACAGACATCTACTGTTATAATATTTATTCTTAACTCCTGCACAATCCATTGTTGTAAATTGAAATATTATCTGATACGATATACGAGGGAGAGCTCAGGTGCAGGGAATGAACAGACTTCACATGAATGCAACACCAACTTTATTCACAAACTAAATTTAAGAGCGTACAGATCGGGCTATGAATAAAAACGGAAAGTAAAGCGAAAACCAACGGCTTGAAAAACTATAGCGTTATAAAATAACGAAACTTGGAACCTCTGTAATTCTCCGCGGCTCGGTTGCCGCACTTAGCAGACAAATTAGACACAGCTGTTCCCTACTGAGCAATACTACTAGTCACTTTAATTCTACGGCGGTCTCTAGCAGACCAAACTAACAAACGGCTGCTCTTACGTGAGCAATGCTACGGTTCTCTACGGTTACGGTCTCAACCAACAATACTACGATTACGACAATACTAGTCTTTGCAGGGGATGCTCGGAATGGGTCACAGCTGAACTGGAAACCGGTGGGAACGGCGTGCCGGGTGGAAGATGGCGCAATGACTGCCAGGTGGGTGGTCGCCAGACCAGATAGTCCAATCCTGAAACGAACGGAGGACAGCAGCGGTTAGTGGATGACAGGACTTAAACAGAATCTAAGAACATAGGTAGTGAACCCTACGAGCACTGATTACGATCCAGCAAAGGAGGGTGGGTGGTGTCTCCCTTTATGCAGCCACGGTTGCAGGTGCGCCACCTGTCACGGATCCTGCTGATGAAAGAGATGGTGATCACCTGTCACCCAGCCACAGGAAACACCTAAAAAGGGCATGAGGGAAGGGCACTATCCAGACCTGGCAACAGCCACCCTGACATTATCATAAAATGGTCAGAAAGAAGAGGGTTCTGGGAAAATACTGTTAACTCTTCAATTTCTATGCCATAAGTCAGGACAAGGTCAAGAGTGTGATTAAAACTATGAGTTGGTTTATTTACATGTTGAGAAAACACAATTGAGTCTAATAATGAATTAAAAGCTGTTGTAAGGCTGTCGCTGTCTATGTCAACATGAATGTTAAAGTCACCCACAATAATAACTTTGTCTGAACTGAGCACTAATTCAGATAAAAAGTCTGAGAATTGAGATAAAAACTCAGAATAAGGAGCAGGAGGACGATATATAACAACAAATAAAACTGGTTTCTGAGCTTTCAAATTTGGATGAGAGAGACTAAGAGTGAGATTTTCAAATGAGCTGTAATCAGGTTTAGGCCTCTGGTTCAGTTTTAAACTAGAACGGTAGATTGCTGCTACTCCTCCTCCTCGGCCTGTGATTCCAGGAATATGACAGTTAATATGACTAGGGGGAGTTGATTCGTTTAGGCTAACAAATTCTTCCTGCTGCAACCAGGTTTCAGTCAAACAGAACAAATCAATCTGGTGATCAGTTATCAACTCATTTATTAGTAGAGATTTAGACCAGAGAGATCTAATATTTAACAGACCACATTTAATTTTCCTGTCTCTGTGTTCTGTTGAAATAGAGGTATTAATTTTTATTAAATTTTTGTGGTTACTATTTCTTTTGTATATTTTTGATTTGTTTAATTTATTGAATTTTGGTGGTCGGGGGACAGACACAGTCTCAATAAAGTTAACTGAATTACTGGAGGGTGACAGCTGTGAGGAAACTGCAGAGAGGTGTGTAAGACTACAGCTCTGCATCCTGGTCTTAACTCTGGGTTGTCATGCTTTAGGAGTACTAATAAAATCAGCCATATTCCTAGAAATGAGAGCTGCACCAGCCAAAGTGGGATGGATGCCGTCTCTCCTAATCAGACCAGGTTTTCCCCAAAAAGAGCTCCAATTATCAATAAAGCCCACGTCGTTTGATGGACACCACATAGACAACCAGCGGCGAAACGACGACATGCGGCTAAACATGTCATCGCTGGTCAGATCAGGCAAGGGTCCAGAGAAAACTACAGAGTCCGACATGGTTTTGGCGAAAGTACACACCGATGCCACGCTAATTTTGGTGACCTCCGATTGGCGTAACCGGGTGTCGTTACCGCCGACGTGAATAACAATCTTACTATATTTACGATTATCTTTAGCCAGCAGTTTCAAATTTGCTTCTATGTCGCCCGCTCTGGCCCCTGGGAGGCATTTAACTATGGTCGCTGGTGTCGCTAGCTTCACGTTTCTGACTATAGAGCTGCCAATGATCAGAGTTGGTTTCTCAGCGGGTGTGTGTTTGAGTTGGAAAAACGATTAGAAACGTGGAGCAGTTTGGGGTGAACAGGGACAGAGGACTTGAGCTTAAGACTACATTTCCGACCAACTGTCACCCAGCCACCCTGACTTCCTGGCTGCCCAGGAGCTGCTAGGGAACGGCTAACAGAAGCTACGCTATCAGCTAAGCTACTGCGGTCCACACCGGCTAAGGGGGCCTGCTAACTGCTAGAAGGTTGTTTTCCATGGTGCGGAGCTTCCAATTCAGAGAGCCTCGCCTCCACAGCTACATGTGCATTTATTACACATATTGCTATCATTAAAGGAGGCAGAGGAGTAACTAAACATGTGACACACTGAGCAGGACAGAGAGGAAGAGGGAGAAGCCATGCTAACAGCTAAGTCCTAGGCTAGTGGACCAGAAATGACAGGTTATGTTACAATTAGGTAAAAGACTTTGAGAAGGTGCTTGAAGAAAACGAGTGTATGTCAAGATTCAAATCTTAGCATTACACGCAGAGATTTAATGAATATCAAATGAGATAAGGTGGATAAGCTACGACAGTCAGAGAACACAGCACAGTGCTAAAATGCTAACAGGAAATGACAGAATACGCTCACCGTGACATCAGACGTCAAGCAGTAAGTTCACAACACAAAATGGTGCCCATATACCTCATATTATCAGGATCAGACTCATTTTTTGGACTGTTTTCCATCAGTCAGTTTGTCCTCTTGGTCAGCAGTAACAGCGAGCTAAATATCTAGCTTTTAGTGCTGAGAAAAAGATCACATTAGCATAGCATGGATTAGCAACCCTGTTACTGTGATTAGAGTAGGGTTAGCAAACAATAAATAAAACACGCAATAAAAATGCTCGCATTGATGTGTAAGCTGAGCCAATCAAGCCTTCGATAGTTTATTACCTATTATTGATAGGATGACCATATTCTGTTTCTCTGAAAAGAGGACACACTTCCAGCTCGCACGCGAAAAATTTTCAGCCCCCCCCCCCCACCCCCCCACTATTTTTAGGGGTTTTCTGTGGGTCAGGGGGCTTTCTGTGCTTCAAACTCAGTTAAACAGATATTCTGAATTCCCCAGAAAATAACACTTTACCTGGATATACAGAAAAATAGCCCAAAACACTCACAAACAGTTGCTTTATAAATAATATATTTATTAATTTAAAGCAATTCTCCTCAACAATATAATCAGTCACATACAAATATGGCATGCTCTAGTCTTTAATAGTTATTGACTCAAGTTGTGTAGGAACACATGTATTCAGATGTTTAACAAAATAAGAAATAATCATCTCTCTTAAGTCTGACACTTACACCTTAGTTAGGAAAAGTGAGGTAGAGTACCATTCTTCAAAAATAACCTTCCAATTCTCAATTATGTAAAAATAGAAATAATGCCTCAAAATATTAAACAAAAAGAAAAAAGAGAGGTAGCCTATTCTTCAATGTTCAGTTAGCCCATTCTTCAAAATAATGTGTCTAATGGCAAATGAAAAAAATATAGAAATAAGGCCTCAAGTCAACAGTCCTTTTTTCCTTCTCTTATTAGCTACAGAGACATAAGTCCAGCTTTGCAGACTGTACAGTCTGCCTCCCATTTCATCAGTGAAATGACATTTGTGTTTTGGCATTTTCTTTCGCTTCGAGTGTTCTCTCGCAGTGTGCCTACCTGCCTGTCAGCCTGCGAGGAGTGAGTGAGTGTGGAGCGTTCCGGGGTTCGGCTCAAACTCCGCCTCTCAGAGCGTGTTTCCAAAGGAACCATTCAACGTGAATGATAAATATACTGGTCTGTGACACGCTCAAGCTAGGCAAGATCAAAAACCCGGACATTTGAAGGACTTTATAAACGCCGGCTGGACAGGCCTGACAGCCTCTCAAAAGAGGACATGTCCGGGCAAAAGAGGACGTATGGTCACCCTAATTATTGATCAGTATGGAGCAGAAAATTGTAAAAGAAACAGTAAATGTTTCAAATAAATTTTGAAGCCCAAATGTCCTGCCCCTTGCCCTCAGTATCAGACATGACGCCAAGGAGGATGCTCTTTTAAAGCAGGACAGTGATAATGCTCACACAACTCACTTTTCTAAAGGTCATTTGTTTCATTATGTCATTTACAGTGTCGGTACAATGTTTTGTTGACCCTTTGCGTGTTAAGATGTTGAAATAAATGCTATTACAGAAAATGTGCTCCTGATTATATTTTTTTCAAATCTCATACTGTTATATTAAGGCAGCCAGTGGTTCTACCCGCTGCACAAGGTGCCCTTTTTTCCACTGAGCATCTGCCCCCCAAAATGTGGAAGTTCTGGAGGTCGAGTCAGAGTCCAGACCTCAATCCAAATGAGAATTTACGGTGAGACTAGAAGGTTCTGTCTGAATGAGTCTGTCCACCTCCAGCATCCAGAGTCACAGCCGACCGTCACAAAGAGCACAG
Source organism: Acanthochromis polyacanthus (assembly GCF_021347895.1). Lineage (NCBI taxonomy): Eukaryota > Metazoa > Chordata > Actinopteri > Pomacentridae > Acanthochromis > Acanthochromis polyacanthus. The sequence continues at coordinate 1,434,310 of NC_067136.1, forward strand.
AAATTCAGGACTTCTACAGTTTCCACGCCCAGGTAACAACTGTGGGGTTTCTCTGGACCAGTTCAATAACAAACAGCAGACTGAATTTAATCAGTTGGTCTGAATGTGATTAATGTGATATCAGAGCACAATTTAATGAAGTTTGAGAACACTTAAAGATATAACACTTGAAAATAATGATCACATCCTGTTTATTTAAACTCAGATTAAACTGTTTAGACTCGGAATCTGCCTGAAATTACTCATCATTTGTCCAAAATTGATTCTTAAAAATGACTACAATTTATATAAAATGAGCTGGAAATGCTCCAAAGTGACTAAAAGTAGTTAAAAAATGACAATATTAGTCCAAAAGAGTTAAAAATTTGTCCAATACTTGTTCAAATTAATTCAAAAACTGCTAAAAAAGTAACTGAACTGATACCTAAATGAGTCCAAAAAAACCTGAAGAGCAGATCAGTGTTAGAATAAAACTCCAGTTAAAGATGTTTGTTAAAAGGCAGCAGAGGAAAACAGCTGAGCAGCCAGCAGGTGGCAGCACCTCAGCTAAACACGTTGGTCATCGGTTTTAGCAGAACCAGAGCTGTTGCAGTGTGTTTCCTGTTTCTAGAAGCAATGAGGCAGAGGTTATGTTATTTCACTAAATCTACATGTATTTTCACATCATTTTGGACTATTGAAATATCAATACAATAACAATAATAATTACAAGAATTTGAATTGTGATTTTCTCAACCTCTCATTTAAAGATATCAGTGCTTGTTAATAACATTTGTATATATAAACACAAATTAAATACAATATGCATAAATATAAAATAACTTTTATAACTTTGCTGTCTTGCACAAAGTGGATAGTCAAACTGAATAAAAGCACAAATACATTTAAATACATGATTTCTATGTCAATTCATTTTTTTTAACTTTATTATTAGCACAGATTATGAATCAGCACCATGGAGCAAATTCCACCCTATGAAGTATATGTCTGGAAAAGTATGAAATATAAAATCAAGGACTCCAGGAAGAGCAGCCTCAGTTAAACAGTCCAGTGTCTGATGGCTAATATTTTATCTTCCTATGTCCTAAATGAATGCACAGCTTGAATTCTGGCTTTGTGGATAAAGGCTGTACCTCCTTTATTCTGGTCCGTGCATTAATGTTTCCCTTTCAGTTTACCAATGAACAACTGGTCCTGTTTAGCTCCAACAGTCAGCCTGAGTCTCCTACAAACAATCAGCAGGATGACAGTCAGTCAGACATTTTCACTGTTAGTTATCTTTGATTCTTGTCATGATCACAGAACACTTGTTTAATCAGCTACGATCTATCAGTGCTCTTTTTAGTGTCTACACTCTCAGATCACTAGAGCCACCCTCTAGTGATGTCATCATCATCATCATCATCATCATCATCATCATCATCCTCAACAGAAGCTGTTGAATGTCCCCATCAGGTCAAACATAGACTGCTCCCTAACAAAGCTGTGAGGAGTGAACAATGATCTGGTTTGTGGTGATTCCATGTTACAGTCTTTATGAATATCTGCTGCTACAGTTCAACCAGTTTTATTGTCAGGTGTGTTTCTGGATGGTGTTCCAAATTCGTGCTCCATGTGCCCCCTTGGAACTTTGAGCAGCTGCCCCTCCAAAGGTCTCTGTACGGCCCTGGAACTTGAAGATGTACGAAGTGCTGGAGACACTGATGGTCCTTCTTCACCAGTCAGCTGATGTGGAGTGTCCATGTCAGATCCTGTGAGATGCTGACCCCGAGGAACCTGAACCTGTCCACCCTCTCCACCTGTTGATCATCACTGGAGTATAGCTCCTCGGCTGTTTCCTGCTGAAGTCCACAGTGGGATCTTCTGTTTTGCTGACATTCAGCTGGAGGTCATTCAGGTGGTCCTCCAGGTGGCTGATCTCCAATTATGATGAAAGGTTCTATCTGATGGAGATGTCTGCCAGATCTCATCATTGTTGGAGATCAGACTGACCACAGTGATGTCGTCGGGAAACTTCAAGAAGATGTCGTTCTCTCATGTGGCCTCCCAGTCATGGGGGTACAGGGAGGACAGGAGGGGGTTTAGCTCACAGCCTTGGGGGGCTCCAGGGTTGAGGGTGAAGGTTGATGAGGTGTGGCTGCCCACTCAGATCCTCTGTGGTCTGCTGGACAGGAAGCAGAGGACCTGTACAGGAAGAGGTTCAGTCCAAGGTCTCTCAGCTTGGAGTCCAGTCTAGAGGAGACTTTAGTGTTGAATGATGAGTTTTCCACAAAGAGCATCCTAGCATAGTTTATCCTCCTGGTGTCCTGATGGGGGGGCGGTGTGGAGCAGGCAGGGTATGGCCTCATCTGTGGATCTGTTGGGGTGAAAAACAAACTGCAGGAGGTCCAGGATGTCAGGTAGAAAGTAGACACTTTGTCACCACCGATGTCAGGGCTACTGGGTGGTAGATGTTCAGGGAGGACAGGAAGTAAACAGAGGTAGGATGAAGATAACGTAAACACAGATGCTAGCTGGTCAGCACAGACTTTCAGGATGTGTCCAGTAATCCCATCTGGTCCTGCAGTCGACTGGAGTCAAAACAAGCATTGAAGATGTTCAGGTCATCAGGGAGAAAGGTGTAGATGTTCATCTGTGTGGGTGTTACTTTGTACATGGTGATGTTTGTAGTCCCTGCCTCAGTCGTCTGGAGTTGGGTTGCTCCATTTGGGACTCCAGCTTCCTTCCATAGTGCTGTTTAACCTCCTTGATCTCTCTGAGGCAGCCTTGTACTCGTCCATGTTTCCAGGGACCTGGTCCATGTTGTAGACAGCAGCATCATGGAAGGTTTGGTCATCACTGTCCACACACAGACTTCTCCACTGGTATCGTTTCATTTACAAACCAATCCTTGGTCTGCTGCCCACAGATTTATCCTCCTTCATGTCACATAAACAGTTCAACCATAGTCTGTGTTTCCAGGACTTCATTACTTTCACCGTAACCTGAGCTCAGAAAACAGATTTTTCTTCCTCTGCTGCTTCAACCTGGAACTCACTACAGCAGAGTCTGAATCTGTCCAACTGGATTCCCCAAACATTAAACTTAAATACCATGGAAAGATCATTTCTTAGGACTGGTGTTGTTCTCATTGTTTTTACTCTGTAACTTTACTGATTGGTGTCCATCCATTCTGAAGTCTATGTTGTGTTTTGTCATGAACTTATCTGTCTGCAACTCAGTGTTTTATTGTTATATTGTCTAGTACAAGTCTCTTAGTGTGGTGTTCATTTTGTGTCTCTTTTGTTTGCTTTGCATATTTTTGTGGGCATTTTGGAGCTTTTTGTAGTTTTGTGTCATTGTTCATTGTTGTATGACAACTGCTATTGTTTTTTGTGGGGTTTTTATTGGATTTTTGGTTGTTTTTCAGTTTCTCTCTGACTTGTTTAGATGATTTTCCAACCACAGTCAGATAATCTTCAGTAGTTATCGGGTCGTTCTGTTCTATGAATCTATTAAGGGAAACCAGAAACTCTGTGGTCATCCAGGTTCCTGTTTCTGCTGCAGAGCTTCTCTTAGAAATGTAAACTTTCTGTATTATTCACTGCTTTTCCTTTATCTTCAAGTCATCCAACATTTATAACTCTTTGAAGGTCCGTGAGCTGATTTTAATTCTGAGTTCACTTTGATAAAGTCGATAATTTACAGCTTTTGTTCATCCTGTGAAAGTTAGCAGCTCTGAGGTCACTGTTTACATCCTGCACAGCAGCAGAAGTGTTAAAAACAAAAAAATACTGCCAAAATGTGGCTGGTATTTTTACCCGGATATATCTGACTTTGCAGAGAGCTGCAGTCTGCTTGGCATTGAGAGGAAGAGAAGACAAAGAAACGGTGAGTCTGCTCTTGTTTTTGTCAGTTATGACCAGGAATCTTCTGAAACAGGGGTGTCCAAACTTTTTCCTGAGGCTCACAAACATAAAAATATACAAAGAAGTGGACCACTCATTAGAGGCTGAACATTGTTCAAAGTTGAAGTTGTATCTCAAAGATTCACAGCTTCACACAGAACACTTTCATGTACTCATAAAGTTGTTCTACGAGTTGGTCTCTGCCTTGTAGGCTGTTGTTCAGTGTGTTGAGATGATCAGGAAGATCTACTAAAGTCTGACAACCACAGAGGGTCACTCAGCTCATGAAGAGGTCGGTCCTCCTCTCTTAAAAACTACGATTTCTGGTCTCAGGGAATAAAAACGCTGCAGCACAGAGCAAAGACTTAGCCAACGTTCATTAGAACGGTAGAGGAGGTTCTTATATTCAGCATCACTGTCAGAGAGGAATGTTTGAAGTTCTCTGTGGTAGAGCCCTCATGCTCCAGTTATGTTCATCACATGTCCAAGCTGGACTTCTTTGTGGACGATACAGAGCGTTACCTACTAGGGTTCATCGGTTTCTGTAGTTGGACAGCCTCGGGTAACGCTAGCTCACTTAGCTTAGCATGCTTCTCTGTTGGTAACAAGTTGTATTCAGAGTCTGGACCAACTCTGTGGTGGAGATGGTAGAACTTTATTGAACTCTGCAGCTCTCTGTTCACACATACAGCTTCTCCAGGATACACTGGCTTCTACTTCTCTGATCTCTATGACTGTCACTGCACCGTACATGTCGCCCTGCTTCAGCTTCAACGTTCTTCTTCTGTCACACTACCGCTGTGAGCACTTCCTCTTACGCCTCACACATACAGACTAGAGCCTACCAAAGGGACAGGTTTGGTCTGCAACAAGAGCATTTTAACAGCCTCACCTCCACTTTACCACCGAGATCCTTCCTTTGTGCTGCTCTGTCATAGCTGGAGCTCCATCTGTTGGAACTCCACACAGCTTCTCCATTTAAGTCCCATCATGTGAACTGCATCTGAGACAGCTTCAGACATGTCTTCACCAGTTGTTGTCCCCTTTAGACTCCTGAGATAAAGCAGTGCCTTCGTAATGCAAAAAATTATCATCAACTCCCTACAAAAATCCAGCAGCTGTGTGGAGTCCATGCTCTCATCACATGCAGTCCAGTAAAAATCTAAAACACAAGCTTTATCTGACACTTAATGTTTAAAGTTAGCTTCAGTTCAAAGCACAGCTGTATTTCTGGACGTGCTAACATTGTTGAATTCCTGCATTTTCTCCTGGTACATTATTCCCACAACTTTAGTGAGGCATTGTTTTATGAAGTCACCATCTGAGAAAGGTTTCCTGTGGAGGACGATGAGTTGAGCTACTTTATAACTGGGTGTTGAGGCGTTTCCTTGTGTTTTGTTAGCATGGAATAAATGTGTAGGAGTGAAGGTCTGATGTTTGGTTTCATAATGTTGTTGTACATTTTACCAGTCCCTCCAAAATTTCACGGACGTTTTCCGTGATTGTTGTGGCTGAAAATGCCTGAATTCGCGGCAGCTTTTCTAAAAAATTGCGATAAAAGTTGCGATGTTTTAAACTTATTTGTTGTGATGAAATTGCGGGAGACAGTGACAATTGCTAAAAAGCTGCAATTTTTTTCCAGCTTGTAGAACATGTTTCAACACTGTAATTGACAATATTTATTCTGAAATTAATTATTCAACGTTCCAACCCATTTCTACAACAACTGACACACCACAGTGGGACATTAGCAGCAGTCAGATACTGGTTTAATGATCATTTACTATTGAATTAATCATGTTTGAACATATCTGTCAGTGGCTCCAAAAGTTAATTTCACTTCCTGGCACACACGTGTTCACACACACACGCTCACGGCTTGTCACGTCAACTAACAAGAAGAGAGCCCAGTCCTCCACCAAGACTGTTCATTACCTGACCTCGCGCTGAATGCAGGTGTGTGTTCTGCACGTGTACATACCGAATCACGTGACCTAAACATGTAGCGGGCATAGACGGGAATTGATGGGACTCAGAAACACCCCCACAGTTTAATCAGTTGTTCCTTGTGTCATTTCCGATACGTCCACAGAGGTAGATTTGTTGTAGGATCACAATCATGTGATCATCAGCAGGCCACTGAGGTAGTGTTCACCTGTTGCCATGGTTACCGTGCTGCTATGAGACGCTGTGCCGCTATGAATCCTTAACAAATCCATGGATCCAAACTTTAAGCCGTATCACTGCTGAAGTCTAATCACTTGGTCCTTGTGTCATTTCTGAACGACCCTGAAAACTTCATTTAAATCCCTGAGACTGTTTTCGAGTGATATTGGTAACAGAGGAAGGATTCACACACGCTGATCGTCACATCACTCTGCCGAGTTCTTTGGTGGAATAATTAATCTAATTTACTTTCATTCTTTCAGTGCTCTAACGGATCTGGATGCAACAGTTTCCATCATGGTGATTTGTCTGGTCTGTTGTCCGCTCATTTCAGCCGTTCTATGTTTTGTGTTAAAAAAAAAGTGTGTATCAATCGAAGATTTTTTTTTTTCTTTTTTGTATTCCACCACAATATTGCACGGTTGTAGAACAGTTTAGCTCCGCTTTGGTGAAGAACATCAGTGAATTAATTGTTTATCACGGTCTTCAGCAGTAATTTTTGTTGTTAAATGAGAGACGTTAGTACCGCACATGTCTGCATCTTCAAACCATAAACAAGGAAGTGAATTTGGTGACGTACGTGCATTAGGTTTGTGCTGGGGACTGCTCTGATTGGTGGAACTCACGGGAGGCGGGCCAAAATTGCGGGAAAGTTGCGATGATTGGACAAAATTGCAAGGCTGCACAAAATTTGGTGGATTTCGCGTGCATTTGCACATTCACAACATCATGAATTCCTGGAGGGACTATTTTACTCTTTCATCACTGAAACAGTTTCACTGCAGATCAAACAGACACACTCCTCCTTGGTTTCTATCAAGAAATATTCATTTTTCCAAATTGTCTGAAATTTTCTCTCACTTGTGATCTTGTGTCTCTTTTCCATTTTTAGTCTCCCTGAGCAAAGCTTGTCTTTGATCACTTCCTTTGTGGAGATGCTGCCTTGTTAAAGACAGTAGCTCCACCTAGTGTTAAAACTAAGAAGTCCATCCATCCATTCTCTATACACCGCTTTATCCTCACTAGGGTCACGGGGGGTGCTGGAGCCTATCCCAGCTGACTCGGGCGAAGGCAGGGGACACCCTGGACAGGTCACCAGTCTGTCACAGGGCTACATACACAGACAGACAATCACACTCACATTCACACCTACGGGCAATTTAGAGTCTAGTTACCCTCCATAAGGCTCGAGGCTGGATTCTCCTAAAACCGGCCGGACAAATCACCATGAAGTGTAGAGTCAGAAGGCGGGCGTAACGAAGTGACGACAGAGGCGTGACGATTCTGACAGAAACAACCGGAAACAACTAGCCTAGCCGTGCTAGACAACCCACGGCAACGAGTTTAATTCTTTGCCAGGGTCGACAACAAAAACGACAACAGTCATTGAGCTCCATTAGCACCGGCTCTGAATAATGTTTCTGTTAACATGTCTGTAATATACTTGAGCTTCACCCATTGACTGTATAAATAAGGCTTCACCGAACTACCGTATCCTCTGATTTCCGGCGCTCTAGGAGCCTATTCGTTGCGCTGATTGGTTGTATACCTACCCAATTGCTGCAGAGTGATTTGATAGACAACCTTTTAGCTCGCCTCCCTTCCTGTCGAGCGTGCCTAGACCCTTGTGTCTTCAGACCTGGGTCTAGTGCGGCTAGGCTACCATAATACATTACAGCTTTAGAATTTGATAGGGGACAAAAAAAATGGATGGCAAGCAACAGTTGGCCTGCAGGCCACAGTTTGGACACCACTACTCTAAAATAATGAAAAGCTGAAAACACTTTGTTCATGTCCCTCATTTTAAACTGAACTTCTCTGCTTTGTTGGAAACACAGAAGGAGGAAACAGGAAGGAGGTTTTACTGATCAGAGAGAGGATCTAATACCAGCAGATCAGGATGGAGGGAACATCTCTGCTGTGGATCTGTAAGTTATCTCTGATTATCTTTGGGTTTTTTGAGCAGTTTTGTGTGATTTTAAAATTTGGCTCAAAAACAAACAATAATTGAGGTTGATGAGGATTCCTTGTAAAGGTCAGTGAGACTTCCAGTGTTGAACGTTCTGCTACAAAGATCAGAAGAAGCTTCTTTAAATGTATGAAATAGAACCATGGAGGTTTGTTCTGTTGGCCTCAATGAATGATTTATGTTGGTGATGAAACATTGTCGTGTCTCAAACTAACCTTCATGTCTCTTTAGTTCTGCTCTCACTGATGAGCTGCAGAACAAACCAGGTGAAGCTGAACCTGAGTCCCAACAGATCTCAGTTCTTTAAAGACAAGTCTGTGACTCTGAGCTGTGAGGATGAAGACAGATCTGCTGGATGGACTCTGAGGAGAAACACCACCAGGAGAACCAGAACTCAGTGTGGAGATGGATGGGGAAGACCATCTGGTTCTCGCTGTACCATCGGCTACATGGTTCCAGGTGACAGTGGAGTTTACTGGTGTGAGTCCATGGAGGCAGCAGCCAGTCAGAGCATCAACCTCACTGTTTCTGGTAAGATGAGCTGTGCAGTCAGTGCTGATGAAGCTGTGTGTGAATGGATGAAATGCTGTAGTTTGTCTCTGTGTTGAGGTGGATCAGTGATCCTGCAGAGTCCTGTCCTCCCTGTGATGGAGGGAGATCCCCTCACTCTGAGCTGTCAATCAAAGCAGGACTCCCCCCTCCCAGCTGCTTTCTATAAAGATGGCTCCCTCATCAGGACTGAGCCCGGAGGTCACATGACCATCCTCCATGTTTCCAGGTCTGATGAAGGCCTCTACAGGTGTAGCATCAGCAGTCATGGAGAGTCTCCATCCAGCTGGATCTCTGTCACAGGTCAGGATTCTTCTACTGAAAGAGACACACAACATGAGGAGAGACACACAACATGAGGAGAGACACACAACATGAGGAGAGACACACAACATGAGGAGAGACACACAACATGAGGAGAGACACACAACAATCAACTAAGAAGAGACACAAAATGACTGAAAATGAACATGAAATGAGCAGAAAGAGTCACCTGACCAGATTCTCTTCTCTCTACAGGTAAACCTATAACCTCATCTCCGCCTCCGTCATCAGCCCCACCTACAACCTCAGCCCTGTCTCCTTCCTCAGCTCCACCCCCTCCCTCAGCTCCGCCCCCTGTCTCCTCCTCCCTCCATCTTGTCTTCAGGCTGCTCTGCCACCTGGTGGTGTTCTGTCCATACTTCATCTCTACTGTCCGCGTGGTGTCTTTGTATCGACACAGAGCTACAGGTACTGATCAATCACTGACCTGTCAATCAATCAATCAATCAATCAATCAATCAGTCCTCTGATGATTGACAGCTGTCTCTAACTGAACTCTTCATGTGTTGATAAATTATTTTCTTTCTGATCTGCTCTGACTGCAGGAAATGATCTTCCTGTTTCCATGGTGACGGCCCCGCCCACACAGGCTGAGCAGGGATTGGATGATGACTATGATGACATCATCACTGCTGTGACCACGGAGCATCAGTTCTGAGCTGAACTCAGGATCCTCCAATCAGAAAATGGTTTCATTTTAACAACTCATGTAATTGTGTTGTTTCCTGTCTTTGTGTTCATTTTGTATCATTGCTGGTGTTTTTATTTCTGTTTATTTTGTATCTTTGTGTTACTTTTGCATATTTTTGTGTTAATTAAAAGAAAAAAAACTAAAAACTATACTAAAAAAACTAAAATATGTGCCAAAGAACAAAAAAATGGCCTAAAATTACTCCACATGCAACACAAATGACTTAAATGTGTAAAAATATCTGAAGATTTGTCAAATTATTCCATTAAATGCCTCCAGAAAACAAGGTGACTCAGTATTTGTTCAGTGTGACTCAGAAATTACCAGCAGGTGGCAGGAGAGAGTTTCTGGTTCAACACTGAGACTGGATTCACTGTTTCCTCATCACTGATGTTAGAGCAGAAAAACACACAAAGACTCAGAAAACAACCACAGAAACACAACATGACCAACAACAGACTGAAAACTAGAACAAAGACACAACATGACCAACAACAGACTGAAAACTACAACAAAGACACAACATGACCAACAACAGACTGAAAATTACAACAAAGAGACACAACATGACCAACAACAAACTGAAAACTACAACAAAGAGACAGAACATGACCAACAACAGACTGAAAACTACAACAAAGAGACACAACATGACCAACAACACACTGAAAACTACAACAGAGAGACACAACATGACAAACAACAGACTAAAAGCTACAACAGAAGGACACAACATGACCAACAACAGACTGAAAACTACAACAAGGAAACACAACATGACCAACAACAGACTGAAAACTACAACAAAGAGACAACATGACCAACAACAGACTGAAAACTACAACAGAGAGACACAACATGACAAACAACAGACTAAAAGCTACAACAGAAGGACACAACATGACCAACAACAGACTGAAAACTACAACAAGGAAACACAACATGACCAACAACAGACTGAAAACTACAACAAGGAAACACAACATGACCAACAACAGACTGAAAACTACAACAAAGAGACACAACATGACCAACAACAGACTGAAAACTACAACAAAGAGACACAACATGACCAACAACAGACTGAAAACTATAACAGAGAGACACAACATGACCAACAACAGACTGAAAACTACAACAAAGAGACACAACATGACCAACAACACACTGAAAACTACAACAGAGAGACACAACATGACAAACAACAGACTAAAAGCTACAACAGAAGGACACAACATGACCAACAACAGACTGAAAACTACAACAAGGAAACACAACATGACCAACAACAGACTGAAAACTACAACAAACAGACACAACATGACCAACAACAGACTGAAAACTACAACAAAGAGACACAACATGACCAACAACAGACTGAAAACTATAACAGAGAGACACAACATGACCAACAACAGACTGAAAACTACAACAAAGAGACACAACATGACCAACAACAGACTGGAAACTACAACAGAGACACAACATGACCAACAACAGACTGAAAACTACAACAAAGAGACACAACATGACCAACAACAGACTGAAAACTACAACAAAGAGACACAACATGACCAACAACAGACTGAAAACTACAACAAAGACACAACATGACCAACAACAGACTGAAAATTACAACAAAGAGACACAACATGACCAACAACAAACTGAAAACTACAACAAAGAGACAGAACATGACCAACAACAGACTGAAAACTACAACAAAGAGACACAACATGACCAACAACACACTGAAAACTACAACAGAGAGACACAACATGACCAACAACAGACTAAAAGCTACAACAGAAGGACACAACATGACCAACAACAGACTGAAAACTACAACAAGGAAACACAACATGACCAACAACAGACTGAAAACTACAACAAAGAGACACAACATGACCAACAACAGACTGAAAACTACAACAAAGAGACACAACATGACCAACAACAGACTGAAAACTATAACAGAGAGACACAACATGACCAACAACAGACTGAAAACTACAACAAAGAGACACATGACCAACAACAGACTGGAAACTACAACAGAGACACAACATGACCAACAACAGACTGAAAACTACAACAAAGAGACACAACATGACCAACAACAGACTGAAAACTACAACAAAGAGACACAACATGACCAACAACAGACTGAAAACTACAACAAAGAGACACAACATGACCAACAACACACTGAAAACTACAACAGAGAGACACAACATGACAAACAACAGACTAAAAGCTACAACAGAAGGACACAACATGACCAACAACAGACTGAAAACTACAACAAGGAAACACAACATGACCAACAACAGACTGAAAACTACAACAAAGAGACACAACATGACCAACAACAGACTGAAAACTACAACAGAGAGACACAACATGACCAACAACACACTGAAAACTATAACAGAGAGACACAACATGACCAACAACAGACTGAAAACTACAACAAAGAGACACAACATGACCAACAACAGACTGGAAACTACAACAGAGACACAACATGACCAACAACAGACTGAAAACTACAACAAAGAGACACAACATGACCAACAACAGACTGAAAACTACAACAAAGAGACACAACATGACCAACAACAGACTGAAAACTACAACAAAGAGACACAACATGACCAACAACACACTGAAAACTACAACAGAGAGACACAACATGACCAACAACAGACTGAAAACTACAACAAGGAAACACAACATGAACAACAACAGACTGAAAACTACAACAAAGAGACACAACATGACCAACAACAGACTGAAAACTATAACAGAGAGACACAACATGACCAACAACAGACTGAAAACTACAACAAAGAGACACAACATGACCAACAACAGACTGAAAACTATAACAGAGAGACACAACATGACCAACAACAGACTGAAAACTATAACAGAGAGACACAACATGACCAACAACAGACTGAAAACTACAACAGAGACACAACATGAACAACAGACTGAAAACTACAACAGAGAGACACAACATGACCAACAACAGACTGAAAACTACAACCACAGAGACACAACATGACCAACAACAGACTGAAAACTACAACAAAGAGACAAAACATGAACAACAACAGACTGAAAACTACAACAGAGAGACACAACATGACCAACAACAGACTGAAAACTACAACCACAGAGACACAACATGACCAACAACAGACTGAAAACTACAACAAAGAGACACAACATGACCAACAACAGACTGAAAACTACAACCACAGAGACACAACATGACCAACAACAGACTGAAAACTACAACAGAGACACAACATGAACAACAACAGACTGAAAACTACAACAAAGAGACAGAACATGAACAACAACAGACTGAAAACTACAACAGAGAGACACAACATGACCAACAACAGACTGAAAACTACAACCACAGAGACACAACATGACCAACAACAGACTGAAAACTACAACAGAGAGACACAACATGACCAACAACAGACTGAAAACTACAACCACAGAGACACAACATGACCAACAACAGACTGAAAACTACAACAAAGAGACACAACATGACCAACAACAGACTGAAAACTACAACAGAGAGACACAACATGACCAACAACAGACTGAAAACTACAACAAAGAGATACAACATGACCAACAACAGACTGAAAACTACAACAAAGAGACACAACATGACCAACAACAGACTGAAAACTACAACAGAGACACAACATGACCAACAACAGACTGAAAACTACAACAAAGAGACACAACATGACCAACAACAGACTGAAAACTACAACAGAGAGACACAACATGACCAACAACAGACTGAAAACTACAACAAAGAGATACAACATGACCAACAACAGACTGAAAACTACAACAAAGAGACACAACATGACCAACAACAGACTGAAAACTACAACAGAGACACAACATGACCAACAACAGACTGAAAACTACAACAAAGAGACACAACATGACCAACAACTGACTCAAAGACAAATGACCAGAGAGACACCAGCTTTGAATCATGTTAACATCGTTTACTGCTGATTTCATCAAATTAAGTTGTGCAGAGGAAAAGATTCTTCAGTTTCTTACTAAAGGTTGGAGCTTGAAGTTGTTGAGATAAAACCAAGGAACCAGTTTTAGGTCTGAAAATGATCGTTCATGATCTCTCAATAAAACTAAATCTATAAATGATGAGTTAGCGGGTTTTAAAACACATATAGGACTGAAGGATGCCCCATCTTCTTCTCCACGGTAACTCAGACATCAACAACCTGGATGTTCAACAACTCTATCAGAGTCATGAAGGAAGAAGTTTGAGGTTCAGGATGATCACATGATCACACCATGTGACCCAGAAGTGACACTCGATGGCCCTGAGGTCATCAGCCAATCCCTGCTCAGCGTGGAGGGGAGGGACTGTCGCCACGGAGACTGTCAGATGAGGTTATAACAGATGTTAGTAAAGAAGAGAAAACCCCAATAACTGATTGATTGATTGATTGATTGATTGATTGATTGATTGACAGGTCAGTGATTGATCAGTACCTGTAGCTCTGTGTCGATACAAAGACACCATGAGGCCAGTAGAGATGAAGTATGGACAGAACACCACCAGGTGGCAGAGCAGCCTGAAGACAAGATGGAGGGAGGAGGAGACAGGGGGCGGAGCTGAGGAAGGGGGCGGGGCTGAAGTTGTTGGTTTACCTGTAGAGAGAAGAGAACCTGGTATCATCCTTTCCAATCAAATATACCATATTTTCCGCACCATAAGGCGCATCGGATTGTAAGGCATAGTCTCGATTACGGGGTTTATTTCTGTACTTAAGTCAAATATAAGGCGCCCCGTATTATTGGGCGCGTACTAAAACAAGGAAACGGAAGCAAAACAGTGAGTTTGGTTGAACATTCTTCAACTATGTACTTAAAAATACACTCACATTATCTTTTGTCACAAATCCATCAAAGTCCTCATCTTCTGTATCTGAATTGACCAGATGGGCAATTTCGTGTCTATGACCGTGTCCCCCGAGGGGCTTTGTGGGGGGCACTACGGAAGTATGGGGTCCGAGGTTCGTTGTTACGGGCTGTTCGGTCCCTGTACAACCAAAGTGAGAGCTGTGTCCGCATACTCGGCATTAAGTCAGACACGTTTCCGGTGGGTGTTGGACTCCGCCAGGGCTGCCCCTTGTCTCCAATCCTGTTTATGGTTTTCATGGACAGGATTTCAAGGCGCAGTCGTGGTGGGGAGGGTTTTCGGTTTGGGAGCCTCAGGATCGCTTCTCTGCTTTTTGCGGATGATGTGGTTTTGTTGGCATCCTCAGACCATGACCTCCGGCACGCACTGGAGTGGTTTGCAGCCGAGTGTGAAGCGGCCGGGATGCGGATCAGCACCTCCAAGTCCGAGGCCATGGTTCTCTGCCGGAAACCGGTGGAGTGCTTCCTCCGGGTTGGGGGGAAGTTGCTTCCCCAAGCGAAGGAGTTTAAGTATCTCAGGATCTTGTTCACGAGTGATGGGAAAATAGAGCGAGAGATGGACAGGCGGATTGGTGCGGCGTCAGCAGTAATGCGGGCGTTGTACCGAACTGTCGTGGTGAAGAGGGAGCTGAGCCGTAAGGCAAAGCTCTCGATTTACCATCCATCTACGTTCCAACCCTCACCTATGATCATGAGCTTTGGGTAGTGACCGAAAGAACAAGATCGCGGATACAAGCGGCCGAAATGAGCTTCCTCCGTAGGGTGGCTGGGCTCAGCCTTAGAGATAGGGTGAGGAGTCCAGACATCCGGAGGGAGCTCGGAGTAGAGCCGCTGCTTCTTCGCATCAAAAGGAGCCAGTTGAGGTGGTTTGGCAACCTGATTCGGACGCCTCCAAGGAGACTTCCTCTGGAGGTTTTCCGAGTACGTCCGTCTGAGAGGAGACCCCGGGGCAGACCCAGAACTTGCTGGAGAGATTATATATCTCGTCTGGCCTGGGAACGCCTAGGGATCCCCCAGGAAGAGCTGGAAAGCGTCGCTGGGGGGAGGGACGTCTGGAACGACCTGCTTCGCCTGCTGCCCCCGCGACCCGGCCCCGGATAAGTGGAGGAAAATGGATGGATGGATGTTCAGATCATCAGCAAAAGTGGTGCCGATGTCTTTGTAGTTGGTGATATTTCGTAGTCCCTGCCTCAGTCCTGTGGAGTTGGATCACTCCGTTTGTGACTCCAGTCGTTGGAGTTTCAGCTGAAATCAACTGGACTTCTTTTGTAGGTTTCTTGAAGATGCTTCACCTTCATCTGTGATGATTCTTCAGTTCTGACTAATGGAGAGCTCCAGTAGAAATAGTAACTCCAGGTCACGTGGTTAAAGGAACATTAACCACCAGGTCCCACCTGTCTCCAGGTGTGATTGGGTGAATCCAGGTGGTCCACTAACAACAATGATGGTAACAGAGCTGCTGGTTTCCACAACAAAGAACATGAATTAGTCAGAACAGAAGACACCTCTTGAAAGTGAGACGGCCCCTGTGTATATATCTAATAGAGGAACTAATGACATCTGTTCTCTCCAAGGTGCTGGGACTGGCTAGGTAAAATCACTGAGATGTGGAGCACCTGGGCTCTGCTCCACCTCCACTATATATGCTGGCTTCCAGTGACCTGTGGTGGCTCCTTGCTCTGGGCTCGCTGCTCTCGTCGCCTGAGCCACATGCACGATTCATTTAGTGTTTTTGGTAGTGCACCCTTCAACACCTCGTACCACATCATTTTCACACACCCACATACACACTGCTGATATTACAGAAAAAAAACACACCCCATGCTTGTAGTTATTCTTTGTTTAGCTTACTTTTATTTGTAATTAATTATTTGATTATCTTGGAAAAGCACTCCTCCTGTTCTTTTTGTCATGGCCATTGAGCCGGGTTATGACAAAAGAAGGTGAAACATCTTCAAGAACCTACCAGAGAAGTCCAGATGATTTCTCCTGAAGCTTCAACAACTACCATGACCTGATGACTGAGGATCTACACAGACTTTGTGACTCCAGCTTCCTCCCATAGCACCGTTTGGTCTCCTTGAACTCTGAGGCAGCCTCCATGTTCCAGGGAGCAGGTCGATGTCGTTGGCAGCGATGCAGGACTTCAGGGTGTCATGGATGGTTTTGTCCACCAACAGCTTCTGTTTGGAGATGTTCTGATGGGAATCTTTGTGATGGTTTCATCCACTAGTTTCCCAGTAAATCCCACAACCGTATCTTTAAACACACTGATGTCACCACCGTGATGTGACTTTAACAGTACAAACCTCAGGAGGGTTCAGCCAGACCTTCAGAGGGGACAGGACCTCAGACCACTGCTACACACCGTTCAAAGAGAGGTATAAAATCAAGTCTCTCCTTTCATTTGGTAAGTATGACCATGGTGCTATCTTCCTCATATCAAAATATAAACAATGACTGAATCAGAAAGCAGAGGTGACGTGCCGGGCCAACCAATCCAAGTCCACTCTGCAGGACTCCTTGGAAAACATGGACTGGATCATGTTCCAGGACAGCTCAGACGATTAGCCTGGTGGCTAGCAAGAACCTTATGCAGGTCAGAGAAAGTCCACTGGAGGTGGAATATAAACAGCACTGAAGATGACCGAGGAGAGCTCATTGGTTGGTTGTGTGAATCTCCCAGGTGTAATCGCTTTGTCAGGTTTGCTGTGAGTACTTTCTGCCAATATTGAAGAGCATGTCTCTGTTGTAAGTAGTTTTGCACAGTGTAGGAAACGTAAGAAGGATAAAAATAGAAGAAAAAAACCAAGACAATATCAAGAAGTAACACCGGAGCAGGAAGGACAGCAACTATACTCACCAACATCATCTGAAACCTGCTAATATCATGTTTATTCAGTCATTCTGTATCTGTTTGTGGTAATCCAGGATCTTAAAGATTGTTGTGTGTGTTTGTGCTAGTTTAGTGTCTCTACTCATGTTGTGTGTCTCTACTCATGTTGTGTGTCTCTCCTCATGTTGTGTGTCTCTACTCATGTTGTGTGTCTCTCCTCCCCAGAGGAAAATTTTACTGCTCAAAGCTTGCTCTTCTACAGCTCAGGAGACAAATTTGAGATTCTCATGTCAGCCTCATTTTAGTTTCTATTTTGTCTAAAGGTTTCTCATATGTTTCTCCTAAAATTCACTAGGAGAAATAGGTGAGACAGGATAATTAGAGGGAGTCATACTTGAGACTTGTGGGAGATACCCTGCTAATCTCAATACAGTGTGTTTAATGGCTCCTTTATTTCTCCTCTGGAAAAGAAAATGAACAATAGTGGAGCTTCTACAGAGCAATATGTGAGACTCACTCACACCTCCACATGAGCATGACAGACTTGGAATCAAACCCCGGCCTTCTGAGTGTGGGACAGCCACTCTACCCACTGAGCTATGCCACCCTATGCATATATTAATCTGCACACACACACCTTATAAATGCTGCAACAAATAAGAAGTTGCCAGGATACAGCCTAAACATCTTGAGGCACTTATAATAATATATGGTGACTTCAATCATGTCACCCTCTCCTCCCACTTGACTGGATTTATCATTCTAAACAACACGGATCATTCACTCATAATATCGTGATGGGCCCCTCTCTGGACTGCAGGACGGAAAGATATAGAAGATCTTTGTACCCACAGCGATCAGGCTTTATAATTCTATAGCAAATAGCAGATGAGCTGACAGACAAATGAATTTCCCTTTTGGGATGAATAAAGTAATCTGAATCTTTATTAATTAATTTAAAAAAATATCATGTGGATTACAATAAAGTCAACATGCTAGATGATTAAAAACAACCAAAACGTTGACCTGAGTCTGAGAATTCAGTGAGCGCTTGTGGAGATCTCTTCATTTGTTCTCTCTGAGCTTAGTATGAGATGCATGAACTGAAGCTGGGATGAGAACAGACTGAGTTCTTCGAGAGAGCTCTCTGATTTCTCTGCCTGAGATCACAAAGAGACACAAAAGTTGAGAAACTCTGAGAATTATATGAGAGCTTGTTGAGATCTCTTCTGAAACTTTAAAGGAGACGAAACTGAGATTTAGTGCATCTTATTGCTCGGGAGAAAAAAATGAGACACAGGAGAAATAAGCCTTAGTCTCAGTTTGGTGTCACACAGATCTCAAAGTTGTCTATGAGAAGTAAATGAAACATTTTTGAGATCTCTTTTTGAATTTTCTTTTCCTCTGGGTCAGTCTGTTGTTGGTCATGTTGCGTGTCTCTCCTCATGTTGTGTCTCTCCTCATGTTGTGTCTCTCCTCATGTTGTGTGTCTCTCCTCATGTTGCGTGTCTCTCCTCATGTTGTGTCTCTCCTCATGTTGTGTCTCTACTCATGTTGTGTGTCTCTCCTCATGTTGTGTGTCTCTCCTCATGTTGTGTGTCTCTGCTCATGTTGTGTGTCTCTCCTCATGTTGTGTGTCTACTCATGTTGTGTGTCTCTCCTCATGTTGTGTGTCTCTACTCATGTTGTGTGTCTCTCCTCATGTTGTGTCTCTACTCATGTTGTGTGTCTCTCCTCATGTTGTGTCTCTACTCATGTTGTGTGTCTCTCCTCATGTTATGTGTCTCTCCTCATGTTGTGTGTCTACTCATGTTGTGTGTCTCTCCTCATGTTGTGTGTCTCTCCTCATGTTGTGTGTCTCTACTCATGTTGTGTGTCTCTCCTCATGTTGTGTCTCTACTCATGTTATGTGTCTCTACTCATGTTGTTTCTACTCATGTTGTGTGTCTCTCCTCATGTTGTGTCTCTACTCATGTTGTGTGTCTCTGCTCATGTTGTTTCTACTCATGTTGTGTGTCTCTCCTCATGTTGTGTGTCTCTTCTCATGTTGTTTCTACTCATGTTGTGTGTCTCTTCTCATGTTGTTTCTCCTCATGTTGTGTGTCTCTCCTCATGTTGTGTCTCTCCTCATGTTGTTTCTACTCATGTTGTGTGTCTCTCCTCATGTTGTTTCTACTCATGTTGTGTGTCTCTCCTCATGTTGTGTGTCTCTACTCATGTTGTGTCTCTCCTCATGTTGTTTCTACTCATGTTGTGTGTCTCTCCTCATGTTGTGTGTCTCTCCTCATGTTGTGTGTCTCTCCTCATGTTGTGTGTCTCTAGTCATGTTGTGTGTCTCTACTCATGTTGTGTGTCTCTACTCATGTTGTGTGTCTCTCCTCATGTTGTTTGTTTCTACTCATGTTGTGTGTCTCTACTCATGTTGTGTGTCTCTACTCATGTTGTGTGTCTCTCCTCATGTTGTGTGTCTCTCCTCATGTTATGTGTCTCTCCTCATGTTGTGTGTCTACTCATGTTGTGTGTCTCGCCTCATGTTGTGTGTCTCTCCTCATGTTGTGTGTCTCTACTCATGTTGTGTGTCTCTCCTCATGTTGTGTCTCTACTCATGTTATGTGTCTCTACTCATGTTGTTTCTACTCATGTTGTGTGTCTCTCCTCATGTTGTGTCTCTACTCATGTTGTGTGTCTCTGCTCATGTTGTTTCTACTCATGTTGTGTGTCTCTCCTCATGTTGTGTGTCTCTTCTCATGTTGTTTCTACTCATGTTGTGTGTCTCTTCTCATGTTGTTTCTCCTCATGTTGTGTGTCTCTCCTCATGTTGTGTGTCTCTCCTCATGTTGTTTCTACTCATGTTGTGTGTCTCTCCTCATGTTGTTTCTACTCATGTTGTGTGTCTCTCCTCATGTTGTGTGTCTCTACTCATGTTGTGTCTCTCCTCATGTTGTTTCTACTCATGTTGTGTGTCTCTCCTCATGTTGCGTGTCTCTCCTCATGTTGTGTGTCTCTACTCATGTTGTGTGTCTCTCCTCATGTTGTGTGTCTCTCCTCATGTTGTGTGTCTCTACTCATGTTGTGTGTCTCTACTCATGTTGTGTGTCTCTCCTCATGTTGTGTGTCTCTTCTCATGTTGTTTCTACTCATGTTGTGTGTCTCTACTCATGTTGTGTGTCTCTCCTCATGTTGCGTGTCTACTCATGTTGTGTGTCTCTCCTCATGTTGTGTGTCTCTCCTCATGTTGTGTGTCTCCTCTCATGTTGTTTCTACTCATGTTGTGTGTCTCTCCTCATGTTGTGTGTCTCTCCTCATGTTGTGTCTCTCCTCATGTTGTGTGTCTCTACTCATGTTGTGTGTCTCTCCTCATGTTGTGTGTCTCTCCTCATGTTGTGTCTCTCCTCATGTTGTGTGTCTCTCCTCATGCTGCGCGTCTCTCCTAATGTTGCGTGTCTCTCCTCATGTTGTGTGTCTCTCCTCATGTTGTGTGTCTCTCCTCATGTTGTGTCTCTCCTCATGTTGTGCGTCTGTACTCATGTTGTGTGTCTCTCCTCATGTTGTGTGTCTCTCCTCATGTTGTGTGTCTGTACTCATGTTGCGTGTCTCTCCTCATGTTGTGTGTCTCTCCTCATGTGTGTCTCTCCTCATGTTGTGTCTCTCCTCATGTGTGTCTCTCCTCATGTTGTGTGTCTGTCCTCATGTTGTGTCTCTCCTCATGTTGTGTGTCTACTCATGTTGTGCGTCTCTCCTCATGTTGTGTCTCTCCTCATGTTGTGTGTCTCTCCTCATGTTGTGTGTCTCTCCTCATGTTGCGTGTCTCTCCTCATGTTGTGTGTCTCTTCTCATGTTGCGTCTCTCCTCATGTTGCGTTTCTCTCCTCATGTTGTGTGTCTCTCCTCATGTTGTGTGTCTCTCCTCATGTTGCGTGTCTCTCCTCATGTTGTGTGTCTCTCCTCATGTTGTGTGTCTCTCCTCATGTTGTGTGTCTCTCCTCATGTTGTGCGTCTCTCCTCATGTTGTGTCTCTCCTCATGTTGTGTGTCTACTCATGTTGTGCGTCTCTCCTCATGTTGTGTCTCTCCTCATGGTGTGTGTCTCTACTCATGGTGTGTGTCTCCCCTCATGTTGCATGTCTCCCCTCATGTTGCGTGTCTCCCCTCATGTTGCGTGTCTCTCCTCATGTTGTGTGTCTCTCCTCATGTTGTGTGTCTCTCCTCATGTTGTGTCTCTCCTCATGTTGTGTGTCTCTCCTCATGTTGTGTGTCTCTACTCATGTTGTGTGTCTCTCCTCATGTTGTGTGTCTCTCCTCATGTTGTGTGTCTCTCCTCATGTTGTGTCTCTCCTCATGTTGTGTGTCTCTCCTCATGTTGTTTCTACTCATGTTGTGTGTCTCTCCTCATGTTGTGTGTCTACTCATGTTGTGTGTCTCTCCTCATGTTGTGTGTCTCTCCTCATGTTGTGTGTCTCTCCTCATGTTGTGTGTCTCTCCTCATGTTGTGTCTCTCCTCATGTTTTGTGTCTCTTCTCATGTTGTGTCTCTACTCATGTTGTTTCTACTCATGTTGTGTGTCTCTCCTCATGTTGTGTGTCTCTCATGTTGTGTCTCTACTCATGTTGTTTCTACTCATGTTGTGTCTCTCCTCATGTTGTGTGTCTCTCCTCATGTTGTGTCTCTACTCATGTTGTGTCTCTCCTCATGTTGTGTGTCTCTCCTCATGTTGTTTCTACTCATGTTGTGTGTCTCTCCTCATGTTGTGTGTCTCTCCTCATGTTGTGTCTCTACCCTCATGTTGTTTCTCCTCATGTTGTGTGTCTCTCCTCATGTTGTGTGTCTACTCATGTTGTGTGTCTCTCCTCATGTTGTGTGTCTCTTCTCATGTTGTTTCTCCTCATGTTGTGTGTCTCTCCTCATGTTGTGTGTCTCTCCTCATGTTGTGTGTCTCTCCTCATGTTGTGTGTCTCTACTCATGGTGTGTGTCTCCCCTCATGTTGCATGTCTCCCCTCATGTTGCGTGTCTCTCCTCATGTTGTGTCTCTCCTCATGTTGTGTGTCTCTCCTCATGTTGTGTGTCTCTCCTCATGTTGTGTGTCTCTACTCATGTTGTGTGTCTCTACTCATGTTGTGTGTCTCTCCTCATGTTGTGTGTCTCTTCTCATGTTGTTTCTACTCATGTTGTGTGTCTCTACTCATGTTGTGTGTCTCTCCTCATGTTGCGTGTCTACTCATGTTGTGTGTCTCTCCTCATGTTGTGTGTCTCTCCTCATGTTGTGTGTCTCTTCTCATGTTGTTTCTACTCATGTTGTGTGTCTCTCCTCATGTTGTGTGTCTCTCCTCATGTTGTGTCTCTCCTCATGTTGTGTGTCTCTACTCATGTTGTGTGTCTCTCCTCATGTTGTGTGTCTCTCCTCATGTTGTGTCTCTCCTCATGTTGTGTGTCTCTCCTCATGCTGCGCGTCTCTCCTAATGTTGCGTGTCTCTCCTCATGTTGTGTGTCTCTCCTCATGTTGTGTGTCTCTCCTCATGTTGTGTCTCTCCTCATGTTGTGCGTCTGTACTCATGTTGTGTGTCTCTCCTCATGTTGTGTGTCTCTCCTCATGTTGTGTGTCTGTACTCATGTTGCGTGTCTCTCCTCATGTTGTGTGTCTCTCCTCATGTTGTGTGTCTCTCCTCATGTTGTGTCTCTCCTCATGTTGTGTCTCTCCTCATGTGTGTCTCTCCTCATGTTGTGTCTGTCCTCATGTTGTGTCTCTCCTCATGTTGTGTGTCTACTCATGTTGTGCGTCTCTCCTCATGTTGTGTCTCTCCTCATGTTGTGTGTCTCTCCTCATGTTGTGTGTCTCTCCTCATGTTGCGTGTCTCTCCTCATGTTGTGTGTCTCTTCTCATGTTGCGTGTCTCTCCTCATGTTGCGTTTCTCTCCTCATGTTGTGTGTCTCTCCTCATGTTGTGTGTCTCTACTCATGTTGTGTGTCTCTCCTCATGTTGCGTGTCTCTCCTCATGTTGTGTGTCTCTCCTCATGTTGTGTGTCTCTCCTCATGTTGTGTGTCTCTCCTCATGTTGTGTCTCTCCTCATGTTGTGTGTCTACTCATGTTGTGCGTCTCTCCTCATGTTGTGTCTCTCCTCATGTTGTGTGTCTCTACTCATGGTGTGTGTCTCCCCTCATGTTGCATGTCTCCCCTCATGTTGCGTGTCTCCCCTCATGTTGCGTGTCTCTCCTCATGTTGTGTGTCTCTACTCATGTTGTGTGTCTCTCCTCATGTTGTGTCTCTCCTCATGTTTTGTGTCTCTTCTCATGTTGTGTCTCTCCTCATGTTGTGTGTCTCTCCTCATGTTGTGTGTCTCTCCTCATGTTGTGTCTCTCCTCATGTTTTGTGTCTCTTCTCATGTTGTGTCTCTCCTCATGTTGTGTGTCTACTCATGTTGTGTGTCTACTCATGTTGTGTCTCTCCTCATGTTGTGTGTCTCTCCTCATGTTGTGTCTCTACTCATGTTGTTTCTACTCATGTTGTGTCTCTCCTCATGTTGTGTGTCTCTCCTCATGTTGTGTCTCTACTCATGTTGTGTCTCTCCTCATGTTGTGTGTCTCTCCTCATGTTGTTTCTACTCATGTTGTGTGTCTCTCCTCATGTTGTGTGTCTCTCCTCATGTTGTGTCTCTACTCATGTTGTGTGTCTCTCCTCATGTTGTTTCTCCTCATGTTGTGTGTCTCTCCTCATGTTGTGTGTCTACTCATGTTGTGTGTCTCTCCTCATGTTGTGTGTCTCTTCTCATGTTGTTTCTCCTCATGTTGTGTGTCTCTCCTCATGTTGTGTCTCTACTCATGTTGTGTGTCTCTCCTCATGTTGTGTGTCTCTCCTCATGTTGTGTGTCTCTCCTCATGTTGTGTGTCTCTTCTCATGTTGTTTCTACTCATGTTGTGTGTCTCTTCTCATGTTGTTTCTCCTCATGTTGTGTGTCTCTCCTCATGTTGTGTGTCTCTCCTCATGTTGTGTGTCTCTCCTCATGTTGTGTGTCTCTTCTCATGTTGTTTCTCCTCATGTTGTGTGTCTCTCCTCATGTTGTGTGTCTCTCCTCATGCTGCGTGTCTCTACTCATGTTGTGTGTCTCTACTCATGGTGTGTGTCTCCCCTCATGTTGCATGTCTCCCCTCATGTTGCGTGTCTCTCCTCATGTTGTGTGTCTCTCCTCATGTTGTGTGTCTCTCCTCATGCTGCGTGTCTCTCCTAATGTTGTGTGTCTCTCCTCATGTTGTGTCTCTCCTCATGTTGTGTGTCTCTCCTCATGTTGTGTGTCTCTCCTCATGTTGTGTCTCTCCTCATGTTGTGCGTCTGTACTCATGTTGTGTGTCTCTCCTCATGTGTGTCTCTCCTCATGTTGTGTGTCTGTCCTCATGTTGTGCGTCTCTACTCATGTTGTGCGTCTCTACTCATGTTGTGCGTCTCTCCTCATGTTGTGTCTCTCCTCATGTTGTGTGTCTACTCATGTTGTGCGTCTCTCCTCATGTTGTGTCTCTCCTCATGTTGTGTGTCTCTCCTCATGTTGTGTGTCTCTCCTCATGTTGTGTGTCTCTCCTCATGTTGTGTGTCTCTCCTCATGTTGTGTCTCTCCTCATGTTGTGTGTCTACTCATGTTGTGCGTCTCTCCTCATGTTGTGTCTCTCCTCATGTTGTGTGTCTCTCCTCATGTTGTGTGTCTCTTCTCACGTTGCGTGTCTCTCCTCATGTTGCGTGTCTCTCCTCATGTTGTGCGTCTCTCCTCATGTTGTGCGTCTCTCCTCATGTTGTGTCTCTCCTCATGTTGTGTGTCTCTCCTCATGTTGTGTGTCTCTCCTCATGTTGCGTGTCTCTCCTCATGTTGTGTGTCTCTTCTCACGTTGCGTGTCTCTCCTCATGTTGTGTGTCTCTCCTCATGTTGTGCGTCTCTCCTCATGTTGTGCGTCTCTCCTCATGTTGTGTCTCTCCTCATGTTGTGTCTCTCCTCATGTTGTGTGTCTCTCCTCATGTTGTGTGTCTCTCCTCATGTTGCGTGTCTCTCCTCATGTTGTGTGTCTCTTCTCATGTTGCGTGTCTGTCCTCATGTTGCGCGTCTCTACTCATGTTGTGCGTCTCTACTCATGTTGTGCGTCTCTCCTCATGTTGTGTCTCTCCTCATGTTGTGTGTCTCTCCTCATGTTGCGTGTCTCTCCTCATGTTGTGTGTCTCTCCTCATGTTGTGTGTCTCTCCTCATGTTGTGTGTCTCTCCTCATGTTGTGTGTCTCTCCTCATGTTGCGTGTCTCTTCTCATGTTGCGTGTCTCTCCTCATGTTGCGTGTCTCTCCTCATGTTGTGTCTCTCCTCATGTTGTGTGTCTCTCCTCATGTTGTGTGTCTCTCCTCATGTTGTGTGTCTCTCCTCATGTTGTGTGTCTCTCCTCATGTTGTGTGTCTCTCCTCATGTTGTGTGTCTCTCCTCATGTTGTGTGTCTCTCCTCATGTTGTGTGTCTCTTTCAGTAGAAGAATCCTGACCTGTGACAGAGATCCAGCTGGATGGAGACTCTCCATGACTGCTGATGTTACACCTGTAGAGGCCTTCATCAGACCTGGAAACATGGAGGATGGTCATGTGACCTCCGGGCTCAGTCCTGATGAGGGAGCCATCTTTATAGAAAGCAGCTGGGAGGGGGGAGTCCTGCTTTGATTGACAGCTCAGAGTGAGGGGATCTCCCTCCATCACAGGGAGGACAGGACTCTGCAGGATCACTGATCCACCTCAACACAGAGACAAACTACAGCATTTCATCCATTCACACACAGCTTCATCAGCACTGACTGCACAGCTCATCTTACCAGAAACAGTGAGGTTGATGCTCTGACTGGCTGCTGCCTCCATGGACTCACACCAGTAAACTCCACTGTCACCTGGAACCATGTAGCCGATGGTACAGCTGGAACCAGATGGTCTTCCCCATCCATCTCCACACTGAGTTCTGGTTCCTCTGGTGGTGTTTCTCCTCAGAGTCCATCCAGCAGATCTGTCTTCATCCTCACAGCTCAGAGTCACAGACTTGTCTTTAAAAAACTGAGATCTGTTGGGACTCAGGTTCAGCTTCACCTGGTTTGTTCTGCAGCTCATCAGAGAGAGCAGAACTGCAGGAGAATCACACTGAGGTCAATTTCAAGCTTCACATTGAGCAGGACATGGAGAATCAGAGATAACTTACAGATCCACAGCAGAGATGTTCCCTCCATCCTGAGCTGCTGATATTAGATCCTCTCTCTGATCAGTAAAACCTCTTTCCTGTTTCTTCCTTCTGTGTTTCCAACAAAGCAGAGAAGTTCAGTTTAAAATGAGGTGCAGGAACAAAATATTTACAGCTTTTCATTATTTTAGAGGCTTCCTGGTAATAACTGACCAAAACAAAAGCAGTTTATAACGACTCACCGTTTCTTTGTCTTCCCTACCTCTCACTGCCAGGCAGACTGCAGCTCTCTCAGATACATCCACTTCACATTTTGATAGGTTTTTTGTTTGTAACACCTCTGCTGCTGTGCAGGATGGAAACACTGACCTCAGAGCTGCAAACCTTGGAACGATGTCACACAATCTGCAAAAAATTGACTTTGTCAAAGTGAACTCAGAATTAACATCAACTCACAGACCTGCAAAGAGTTATAAATGTTGGGTGAGTTGAAGATGAAGGAAAAACAGTGAATAATCCTAAAAATTCACATTTCTAAGAGCAGTTCTGCAGCAGAAACAGGAAACTGGACGACCACAGAGCTTCTGGTTTCTCTTAATAGAGTCAGAGAACAGAACGACCCGATATCTACTGAAGATTATCTGACTGTTGTTGGAAAATCATTTAAACAAGTCAGAGAAATAATGAGCCACAGTGAAGAAAAAAGACCCCAAATTACTATCAAGGGGGACTAATTGAGTACAAAGAGGCACAAAACAACCAAAATATATGCAAAACTACCAAAAAATGCAACAAAAACCAGAGAAAACAGTTGCAACAGACAGACAACAACCAAAAAGACACAGAACTGTTATGATGCCGAAAGAGACGCAAGCAGAGGACAACAGACACAGTAGACATTTATTTAAAGTCAAAGATATCAATCTACAAAACCCCAGAAAAACTACAACAGGAAATATCTCTACTAAATGGTGGAGAAAGAACTAATACACAAAACTTTAAGATTTCACAACAGAGGACAAGTAACCAGAACAAAGGATAAATGCAGTATTTAAAGCATTAAATCTCTTAGCTGATCACACATATTCCAGATATCTGTGGTCAGTCAGACAATGAAGAGTTGCTCTGCAGCTTTTAGACCAATGTCAGCACTCCAAGGCCTGTTTTACTGCCAGCAGCTCCCAGTTACCAACATCACAGTTCCTCTTGGTGGAAGACAGATGTGAGAAAAGAAGGCTCATGGGTGGATCAGTTTCTGATCAGCAGGAGAACACTGAGTCAGGACACCACCCACACCAATGTCCAAAGCATCCACCTCCACAATAAACTGCAGACTGGATCAGGATGGGGCAGAAATAAAGCCATGCCTGAGGTCCTGGAAGGCTTGGTCTGCTTCTGGGGTCCACAGAAAGGGTCTGGAGGTGCAAGTTGGTTTTCCAGCTTAAATAAAGAAACAACAACATAATATTGACACAACATTCATGTATGTGATGAATCTGGCACCTTAAAGTTAGTTCCTCTGTACGACATGATCAACAGTTAAAAGTAGTGATGGCCAAATGAAGCTTTCTGAAGCCCTGGAGCTTTTATCTTATAACACTGGTCTACAAGTTTTTAAAAGTTGCCAGCTTCTGAAATAAATTGTATCAATTCCTATGTACTTTGACGTGCCGAATTCAAATATGAAAACCATTTTTTATGATTGGCTACCATTATTGAGATATCTGACACGTGTTTTTTAACCTTTTTTAATGTGCGAACAGCACAGTTTCCCAACAAAATTGTTACTTAAGGCTTTTTAACATGCTTAAAGTTACTTAATATGCTTAAGTTACTGCATATATACAGCCATGGCCATAAGTTTGGACACAGCATGACTTCCTATGTCTGTTTTGATGTCTATTACAGAACATAACTAATACTTTTTGGCAGCACCAGTTTAATTAGTCAACAAATCAACAAGGGATATAATATTATCAATAAATTCCAACAATTGGAACAACTTTGTTCCCAAAACATAATATTAGATATTTGTGCAACAATTTGCAGTTAATATTCCAATGTCAATATTTGCTGTCAAACATCAAATTTATGCACTGGAAATATCTGTACATTTTGGTTGATGGCTATGACTGGTATTTATATTGTAAGTGGCAATTTTGTGGTATTTTCTAAGATTCACAAGCGTCATGGTACTTGTGTCCAAACTTATGGCCATGGCTGTACAACATATATGTGGAGCCCAGTTTTTATCTTGATCACCAATTTTACATCCAAAATAAAGATCGTAGGCGTTCTTAACCGTAGGGGTTATGCTGTGCTTTTGGGATCAAAAGTCACTTTGCCACAAATGTAGCGGAAGCAGTCAGCGTTACTGATGCATGTGTGAGGCATTGCTGCATATCATGTCACGTTATATCTGCAACATATACAAGTTTCACATGTTCTGTACAGACTTATTGTCACTTTTATTTAGAGCTCCACTCAGAGCTACATTTTAGTTTATTTCTACTTTTCTGAGCTATTCTTCTATGCTTAACACAATGTAACTTATGTATTATCCTGAACCAAGGCTCGTACATACTGACCTCCTGCGTATCTCAAAAACTAGAGCCAACTGACACTTTTAAACATCAGATTCTTTCTCAGTGACCCAAAAAACACAAGAAATGACTACTTTTATTTCAGAAGCTTTTTGGTTGTAGACCAGTGTAAGGGTTCATTACTGGAAGCTTTTCCACACAGACCTCTTTGATGGCCAAAAGTATGAAGAGCAGTTTGAATCTCCAACCCAGAGAGAGAGAATGATGCTGGCTTCCGACAGTTTGTAGGTGTCTTGGACCTAACCTACATAATCCCCACCAGGAGAGAGAGGAGAGAAAACTGCAGAAGGCCAACATCTGGACATCCATCCATATTAACGCCTGCTTGACTGTGACTTGTCTTTTAGTGAAAGAACAGGATACACTGTCCACGGTGCTGCTGGAAGTGGGACATTTCCCCACACAGCAGAAGATGTTGCTGAGGTGAAGAGGGCTCTGATGGAGGAGTGGGGCATCCAAACCAAGGTCAGATCCCTCGTCACTGATGCTCCGGCTAACATGACGTCATGATCAAAGATATTGAAAATGCACCACACAAAATACATTACTTCTGCTCTGAACCCGAATGTCAGGAAATCCATCGATCACATGCCTGAGCAGAGGCAAGGCTCAGAAGATAGTAGGCTATTAGGAGAAGCTCTGCTAAATACAGTACAGATGGGTAGACCACACCTAAAGCTCCTTGCAGGAGGTGGAGACCTGGGGTCCATTTCACAAAGCAGGTTTAACAAATTCTGAGTTTAATCCTGAACTCTGAGTTGATCTACTCTGAGATAGAAAACTCTGAGTTTCTGGTTCCAGATCGGCTGATTAGAGTTGGTTTAATCAACTCGGAGTAGTTTTACCCGGAGTTAAGCGCGTGCACCGCAACTCTGAAAAGACAGCATCAATGGAGCCCCGATTTGATGAGTCACCATGGCAACAGGGAAGTGGAGGGCTTCGTTTTTCACCACATTTAAATTGGAAATCTTAATATGCTCATATGGCAAGTTTGAATATGTTTTTAGAAAGAAGTGCAACACCGCTGCAGCTGCAAAAGAGAGAGAGAAGGCGTGGAGAACAGCCCGGATCAATGCGTAAGTTTAAATCACAATGATATTACAGTGAAAACTGTTTGAATGGTAGCCTATTAAGTTATTTCATTTAGGTGCAGAGAAGCTGAACATGAAATATAAAAACACTCACTGGGAAATCCTAAAAGAAATTAAAATGACTAATCCCAGTCTGAGGCTGCAGCACAATGTCATTAACAGAATATGATTTAAAATGAATGTAACAGATCTCTACATCATTCACCTGTAATCCCATGGATCCTCCTTGATGTTCTGACAGGTTTATGTCCAGGAAAACCACAATGATGGTAAAAGCCGTTTCAGGACCAGGAAAACTTTTCTGAATGTCCTCCATACAGTTATCTTACTCTGCATCTCTGACATTATATAAAAACTTTCATTTGCAAAGAACCGCAGCACAACACACAATATCTGCTGGATGTGAGAGCATGACTGGTTGGTAATGTAAATGTAAGGACGGATTAGGTTGTTTCTGTAGATTATGGACTTGAAACGATTACGAAACGGTACCGCTCAAACCGATAATTGTCCGGAAATGCGAGAACATTTATGCTCGGTCTGATAACAATCTACCGACGAATATTTAATTCTCTGTGCAGTAATGCTGCTCCTTTATCCACTGGATCGTTAATAAAAGCTGTTCTACGCCAAAACTCGCTCGCTTACTGACTGAATGAATGAGGAAATGAAACAGCGTGTGGCTGAAAGAGGGCGGAGACGGAGAGAAACTCGAGGTTTTCTCAGATAAACCTGCTGGTGACCAGGTTAGAGTCATAGAGTTTGTTACTGCGGTAACTGACCAAATAGCTCTCTTAAACATCTACAGTTGATCCAAAACGCTGCAGCCAGAGTACTGACAGGAGTTAGCAAAAGAGATCATATTTCCCCTATACTTGCTTCTCTTCACTGGCTTCCTGTTAAATCCAGAATAGAATTTAAAATCCTTCTTCTGACATATAAAGCTCTTAATAACCAATCTCCATCATATCTTAAAGATCTGTTAGTACCATATTATCCTAGTAGAACTCTTCGCTCTCAAACTGCAGGCTTACTTGTTGTTCCTAGAATCTCTAAAAGTAGAATGGGAGGCAGAGCCTTCAGTTATCAGCTCCTCTCCTGTGGAACCTGCTCCCAGTTTGGGTTCGGGAGGCAGATACCCTCTCTATTTTTAAGACCAGGCTTAAGACGTTCCTTTTTGACAAATCTTATAGTTGGGGCTGACTGGGTGACCCACAGGGGTTCGGCTTGTGTCTTCATTGCACAGCTGACTCCCTCTTGGACGTCCCTTCGTTCTGCCTCTAGTCATGCTGCTATAGGCCTATAGGCTGCTGGGGGACTTTTCTTGACGCACTGAGCCCTTCCCTATCTACCTTTACATTTAATACCGTATGTATACCGTTATTGCAGTACGTTCACTCTGTTTCCCCCTGTGCTATTTCTCCGAGTGTCCCTGGTCCCAGAGCTGGATGCTTCAGATCTGCGGTTGATGTTCCACCAGCTGGTCCAGTCTCCACCATGTCCACTGTGGGATGCTGCTGCTGACCTTCCTCCAGCCCTCTGCTTCCAGCTCCCCTTTTTCCACCAGTCAACTCTGCATTGCCTTCACTATACTGTTATGCTAACTTACATACTGTTTGAATTTTACTGCTAGCTATATATGGAGTATGTTTAATGTCAGAGCCGTACATCATCAGAGTAAACTATGAGTCAGTTTTCAATGTTAGCTTATACTTTGTCTGTGTCACATATCCTGTCATACATGTATCCAAATGTGTGTTGTGTTTTCCTTGCTTTCCCACCCCTCCCTCTTCTCCCATCCCTCCCCCTTGCCCTCCTCTGTCCCTCTCAACCCCCCCGGCCAGCAGGCAGATGGGTCCCCCCTATATAGAGCCGGGTTCTGCTAGAGGTTTTTTCCCTGTTAAAAGGGTGTTTTCCTGCCACTGTCTCCTTTGGGCTTGCTCTGGGGGTCAGGCATATGGGTTCTGTAAAGCGTTTTGAGACGATTTGACTGTAATTGACGCTATATAAATAAAATTGAATTGAATTGAATTGAATTGAATAGAGTTACCTCGCTTCGTGAAACGGAAAACTCTGAGTTTTCCTCATTTCAGGCAGTGTTGGGTAAGTTACTTTCAAAAAGTAATTAGTTACAAATTACTAGTTACTTTTCTAAAAAGTAATTGAGTACATTACTTAGTTACTGTCTGAAGAAAGTAACTAAGTTACACTACTTTTTGATTACTTCATGTCCCAAAAAATAAAAAGAGGAGAGTCAAAGGTGTATGTTTGTTTTATTAAAGTCATTTAAATTATTAAACTAGCTCAAACAATGCACTATTAATATGAATAAGCCAGGATAACTAGTATAGTCTTCAAAACTACTGGCTGGTAGTGCAAAACTGCAAATAACATAATAAAACTTAGGCTAAACAATTCATGAATTGCATTTGAACATATAAAAAAATGTGCAAACAGTGCAAAAAAGGCACAGTACGTTTTGGAAGTCCATCAAGAACAAGAGCGTTAAAAGCTAATAGAGGTGAAAATGATACAGTGCTGAAGATCAACATCTTATGGCTTGAGAAGTGAAGGGAACTGTCTCTGCCAAGTGACATGACAGAAACTACAGTACGGCTCTTTTTGGTTTGGAGCTGTACTTTAGGAACATTAAATCCATCAGGCAGGTTGGCATGTAGGACAGTGGCAGCCAGAAGAACTTTGCGTCCCATCCAGGAGAGTAGCAAGTACGAGGATGAACAGCAGAGATGGCGTGCTCCATGCAGCCCACCACCTTCATCAGGTCAGCATCTGTAAACTGCTTAAACCTTTGATCCAGTTGTTCAATACTACTCTCATAGAATTCATATCCATACTCGTCCTTCATTTCCTGAGGTAGTCTTTCCCAGAGCTTCCTTGCATTATTCTTCACCAACCCAAGATCAGTCACATTTGTTTTGAAGAACCCAAGCTCAAGGCCTTCCAAATAATATAATAAATCTCAGGCTTAACAACAAGTCATGAATTGCATTTGAACATATCAAAAAAAAAGTGCAAACAGTGCAAAAAAAGGAACAGTATAAGTTTTGGAACCTAACTTCTGTAAAGTAAGCCTTTAACAACTCCTTCTCAGTCTGATGATTTTGCTGATTAATATACCTAACAAGAAGGTTTGCAAATTAACAATTGACATCTGTTGATCATTACATGGAGCATAGATTAGTCGATTAATTATACACACGTGGACAAAATTGTTGGTACCCCTCAGTTAAAGAAGGAAAAACCCACAATTCTCACTGAAATCACTTGAAACTCACAAAAGTAACAATAAATAAAAATGTATTGAAAATTAAATAATCAAAAACAGCCATTACTTTTGAATTGTTGATTAACATAATTATTTAAAAAAACAAACTAATGAAACAGGCCTGGACAAAAATGATGGTACCTCTATGAAAGATTGAAAACTATTTGACCAGAGTGACATGATTAACTCAGGTGTGTCATTTAATTGACATCACAGGTGTTTCCAAACTCATAATCAGTCAGTCTGCCTATTTAAAGGGAGACAAGTAGTCACCCTGCTGTTTGGTGAAAAGGTGTGTACCACACTGAACATGGACAACAGAAAGCGAAGGAGAGAATTGTCCCAGGACATCCGAAAAAAAATGATAGACAAACATCTTAAAGGTAAAGGCTATAAGACCATCTCTAAACAGCTTGAAGTTCCTGTGACAACAGTGGCTCATATTATTCAGAAGTTCAAGACCCACGGGACAGTAGCCAACCTCCCTGGACGTGGCCGCAAGAGGAAAATTGATGACAAATTGAAGAGACGGATCGTTGGAATTGTATCCAAAGAGCCCAGAGCAACCTCCAAAGAAATTAAAGGTGAACTCCAAGGCCAAGGTACATCAGTGTCAGATCGCACCATTCGTCGTTGTTTGAGCCAAAGTGGACTTCATGGGAGACGACCAAGGAGGACACCACTGCTGAAAAAAACTCATAAAAAAGCCAGACTGGAATTTGCAAAAATGCATGTTGACAAGCCACAAAGCTTCTGGGAGAATGTCCTTTGGACAGATGAGACCAAACTGGAGCTTTTTGGTAAGGCACATCAACTCTATGTTCATAGACTCAAAAACCAAGCATACGAAGAAAAGAACACTGTCCCTACGGTGAAACATGGAGGAGGCTCAGTAATGTTTTGGGGCTGCTTTGCTGCATCTGGCACAGGGTGTCTTGAAAGTGTGCAAGGTACGATGAAATCTGAAGACTATCAAGGCATTCTGAAGAGAAATGTGCTGCCTAGTGTCAGAAAGCTTGGTCTCAGTCGCAGGTCATGGGTCTTCCAACAGGACAACGATCCAAAACACACAGCCAAAAACACCCAAGAATGGCTGAGAGAAAAGCGTTGGACTATTCTAAAGTGGCCTTCTATGAGCCCAGATCTGAATCCCATTGAACATATGTGGAAGGAGCTGAGACATGCCATTTGGAGAAGACACCCATCAAACCTGAGACAACTGGAGCTGTTTGCTCATGAGGAGTGGGCCAAAATACCTGTTGACAGCTGCAGAACGCTCATTGACAAATACAGAAATCGTTTAATTGCAGTGATTGCCTCAAAAGGTTGTGCAACAAAATATTAAGTTCTGGGTACCATCATTTTTGTCCAGCCCTATTTCAATAGTTTGTTTTTTTAAATAATTATGTTAATCAACAATTCAAAAGTGATGGCTGATTTTGATTATTTAATTTTCAATAAATTTTTATTTATTGTTACTTTTGTGAGTTTCAAGTGATTTCAGTGAGAATTGTGGGTTTTTCCTTCTTTAACTGAGGGGTACCAACAATTTTGTCCACGTGTGTAGTACAGCAGCCATTAGAGCTACAGCACTCACTCACTTTTTTGACAAGAAGAAATTAATGGCTAAAGATATACAAATACATTTTATCTTTTATCTTTCTTGATTTTTTTAGAGAAAACTTGTGTTTTCTACAGCTGCATTTGGGAGGTATGGATTATATTTTTGCAAGGAGAAGGTTTGACATCAACATTGAATTTTATATTAAACAGCAGATCTATATTTTATTTTTTCAATATATTGTTGCAGCTGCACTTTGGAATGCTTTTCATATTTGGAAGGATAAGTTTCTTTCATTTGCAACATATTATGTGGGGATGCATTAGTCAAGGACTAAGTGTGAGCATACCAAATTATTGGCATAGCAAGTGTTATTTTTCAAAGTAATGGTTGTACCTTAGTAGCAGTAGTTTCTCAAAACGTTTGGCTGACAACCTATTCCTTCTCGGAGTTAGGACCAGGCTGCCCAAGCTGAAAAGCCTCTCTGCTGGGGCACTTGAAGGTGTTGCTGTGTTCAGTTTCAAGAATAAGGTCTTAATGTTTGGAAATTGGTGGAGAATGTCTACTTCACAACCTGATTGGAAATAACCAAAGATTTCACTTTCACAGCTGCGAGAAGTTGGATGGTCGTCTTCAAAAGCAAAAAAGTCAATTTCACTTTTGTTTGAGGAAGAGGCCTGTGGTTTAGAAACGAATGGGAGCACCTCTTGTTGTGTATCCATTGAAGTTCGGCATTCTGTGATGAGCAGTGTCTTTAAAGAGTCCTTCTTGTGCTCTTCTTTCAGCCACCTTAGTTTGAACTTGGGAAGTGTGACTGCAGCAAGCTGAGCATCCTTGTTTTCCAGCACTGATGCAAATCTGGTCTTGATGCTCTGCATGTAAAAAGAAGAAAATAGCATAAGAACATATATATATATATATATATATTTTTTGTTTGTTTGTTTAAATGTACGTATAGTACACATACCTGCACAATGACATCTGGTAGACCTGCAGTCATTCTTGAGAGGCTGGGTTGCAGTGCCAACACCTTGGACATTAAAACTTCAAGTGTTGGCAGAAGGCACCCATAGTAGCAGTTATCTTCTCCTTGTAAAATATCCAAGGCAATGCTGAGGGGTTTCATTACTGAACAGTATTCACTAAGAAATTTATGTTCACGTTCAGAGAGGACTCTTATGTCTAACTGAGCACACAAGTGGTTTAACTGTGGGACTGGAATAGTGAGGATGCATGTCAAGGCATCATGGAATGAATTCCACCTTGTTGTTACTGGGATAATAAGCTTCCGTTTGCATATATTTTCAACAAGCTCTGAGGCTACAGTAGAACGGCTACATTTTGTCCAGAGTGCAGAGCACTTTGCTGTTGCACTTCTGAATACAGACTTAGCCTCAGCATTTGCAGACAGCCATTTGTTAACATCATTATTGGAAATCAGGTTCAGCGTATGTGAAGCACACCTTAAGTGAGGGGGTAAAGTGTATTCTCCATCTGAAGTGCCATTAGATAGGATGTCATCAGCATCAGCAAAAACAACATTGTCCTCCTCTTCTTCACCTCCCTCCTCCTCTGAATCAGATGGTGCTGTTGCTGCCTCGTACACCCGAAAGGCTTTAACGAAGTTTGACCCATTATCGGTCACAGTAGCGGTTACCTTGTGAGTGAGTCCAAATGCTGAATGTACGTGTTCTATCTCACTTGCCACTACGTCGTATGTATGACGTCCTTTTATTCTTCGACAGGCAATTGCTGCTTTTTCACGTTTGAAGTTGTTTGGGTTAATCCAATGTGCAGTCATGCCCAAAAAACTTTTATTATGACATGTCCAAATATCTGCCGTTGTCGACACATACTCCAGTCTCTCAAAGGTTGACTTTAACTCACTTTCCATCTTGCTATAGCATTTTTCAAGGTAACTTGCAAATGTTTTTCTGTCACTTGTACTTTCCTGTCCATCAGCAGTTTGTATTTTCCGCAAAATGCTTCTGAAAGACGGTGACTCTACTGTAGATATAGGCAACATCTCTTCCACAACGTATGCCGCAACCAGTCTATTTATTTCTGTCTTTGAGGTTACCTGACCGCGTAATTCAAGACGTGGTTGCTTGTATCGTGTCGGTGTGTCGGAGTCGGCAGCCTGGCTGTGTTGCGGTTGCTCCTTAGCGACAAGCTTAACAGTTGAGTGTTGACGCTGCAAATGTTTCAAAAGATTGGAGGTTGAGTTGGCTGACGTTGACAAACGTTTGCTGCCCACGCAAAGGTTGCACTCCACGACCAAGTTTTTGTCTTTTTGGGTGACATAGTTAAAATAGTGTGCGTATCTCCACCGGATAAATGAATTTGTCTCCTCTGCCATTTTGTTTGTTGTCTCTTTGCTTCGCGCGCGCCGTTGAAAGTGCTCGGCGTCGACGGCGTGACGTAAGCACGCAGGCATGCAGGCAGCAGAAGTGTATGTCCTCTGCGGCTTTCGGGCATTCCTGAAGAAGAACCGCAAGTAACTAGCCAAGTATTTAGTTAGTAACTGTAATTTATAAGTATTTTCATTATAACGCGTTACACTATTTCGTTATTCGAAATTGTAATCCGTTACAGTAACGCGTTTCTGAGTAACGAGTTACTCCCAACACTGATTTCAGGGTTAAGAAACTCAGAGTTTTCACTAAACCCGCTTCATGAAACAGGCCCCTGATGAGTTTGTCTTCCATATTTATGTTTAAATTGGCTCAGAGAAGTCATTATCTAGCTAGATGACTCACTGGTCACCATGACGACACTCTGGATTTTATGCTGCAGGTGCATTACTGAGTGTCGACAAGTGAATCTCACAGCTTCCCAGGATGCATCAGCTTTAACAATGGAGACAAATACACCAACACAACCTGCCTACACACAGAGTGCTAACAGCAGTGATATAAGACTTTTTCTAGACACACATGACAAGGCATAACATTATGACCACCTGCCTAATATTGTGTTGGTCCAGCATATGTTGTCAAAATGCTCTGAACCACTGGGCATGGACCAGAGGACCTCTTAGGGTGTCCTATGGGGTTTGAACAGGGCATCAGCAGTTCATCCTTTGAGTACTCTGGGTTGTACAATGGGACCTCTAGGAATCAAACTTGTTCTACTACTTCCTGTTGATGCGTGATCAGAATGAGGTCTAGGAAGTTTGGGGTCAAAGCAATATCTTGGGTGATTGTCATGTTATTCAAGATGCTTCTATTTGTTTGATGTTTTTGGAAATGTGGTAAAGTGCATTTTCCTGGGGGTGTAGGCCAGTGATATTTAGGATTTCCATTTACATGATGCAGTGTGCTTGTAGACCTCTTCAATTTTGACCTTTTTCATCAAACTTATGCAAACTGATATTATTCCATTCTCCAAGGTCTAAACTAACTAAATATACCAGTTACTTTGATCTTGGACCTTGGCTATGCTTGCCTCAAGAGTCATGTAATGTTATTGTTGACGTTTTTCAAAAACGCTGCAAAATTCAAGATATTATGTCCTTATTTTCATTGTAGCTTCCCAGAGGTTGATGCTATAGTAGTGAAAGTGGTACCAAATAAAAGCTAATACAATTTTCTTGCATATGGTAGTAAACACATGAACACCTGTGTAAATTTGGACTCATTTTAATGCACAAACAATTGGGACACTGCAAAAAAATCAACGTGGTCGTATGATAGCACTGCACTGACTCATATATTGCATAAGAAACAGTCAGATAGGACGTCACTAATACATATAGTGTCACTTGTTCAATGTGGCTTTCTTGAAACTGTCAAATTTGTTTCTTGTGGTACTCCACAGGTACTTACACAGGTGTTCATGTGTTTACTACAAATGCAAGAAAATTTTATTGGCTAGAATCCAAGGTGTACCAGCAGAACTACACATAGTACCAATATGATCAGTGTTTTTCACTTCACCCGTCAGTGGTCATGTTGTGACTGAACATTGTATCTTAACTCATTGGCTGCCAGCCGTTTTCAGAGCAAAGAGCCCCTACTGCCAGAGTTTTTAAGAATTTTGACAGATTTTTCAAGACCTACAGAATATGAAGTTTTTAGACTACATAAACATTGAAACTATCAAAAGAAAGTGTAGATTCTCTTCTTTCATCAGGAAAAAAAGTTTGTTTCTAGCATTTTCGGTTCTAAAGTTATCGGCAGCAGAACATCGGGTAGTTTCAGCAAAAACACCTGTTTTTGACCAAAAAACAGAGATAACGAGCTTTTTCTGTAGAGAGGCACATCAATCACTTTGATGCCAATATTTTTTGGTTTAGTGACATCCCACACAACTGAACAGTTGTTTACTTATATGAAACAACAAAAACAACTCAGAAAAAACATTTTGAGGTCAACTTTTTAACCTTTTGTTAGCTAAATCATTTATTTACAAACAAACAACACAAGTCAACATTTTGGTTCAGAACAATACATCTTACAAAATTTAAACTAAATATTTTTAGGTGTGTGTGTGTGTGTGTGTCTGTGTGTGTCTGTGTGTGTATGTGTGTGTGTGTCTGTGTGTGTCTGTGTGTGTATGTGTGTGTGTGTCTGTGTGTGTCTGTGTGTGTATGTGTGTGTGTGTGTGTGTGTGTGTGTGTGTGTGTGTGTCTGTGTGTGTCTGTGTGTGTGTGTGTCTGTCTGTGTGTGTCTGTGTGTGTGTGTGTGTGTGTGTGTGTCTGTGTGTGTCTGTGTGTGTGTCTGTGTCTGTGTCTGTGTGTGTGTGTGTGTGTGTGTGTGTGTGTGTGTGTGTGTGTGTGTATGTGTGCTCGCTCTAAACTCATCTGACTCGGCTTCGTCAGATGAGCTCAAGAGAGCGGTGGTGGAGAAACAGAAACAGAAACCTAGCGCGGCTTTGATCACCAGCGGCTGTTGGTAACGGCACTTTTTGCTGTCGGCCCACCATGGTCACTGTCTTTGCCATTCTTTTGGCCCACCGCAACACTCTCACGTTCCAAAACTCCAGGATTTTCACCGACAAGCTCCGACAGACTGTCCTGCAGCCCCCCCAGTCAAAAAACATGATTGACGTCTATAGACATCATTGGCAGCGAACTTTCGGATTTCAGTTGACGTCTATAGACGTCAATGGCAGCGAATGAGTTAACCAAATATTTCCACTGATTGGTAGAAGACATTTCCAAAATAAAATACTACAACGTCACCACAGTTATATTATCAAATATAATTCTGCACAACTCTTTAATTCTGACTTTTTAATTCACTGTTTCATTCTATGCAGATGATGCTCTTTTATACTGGTCTGTGAGGATCACAGTAAATTAACTGGAATAAATGTGTGAAAGCTGAGATGCTGATGTCTCTGAATGTTCTCAGGCTGACTGAAGCAGACGTCCTGATAATGAGCTCAACAGACCTCACAGCAAAACCACAAACATCAAACTGCACAGTGTCGTTTTATTCTATCCTGGATATTTTATACATGATCAGAAGCTCATTTACGGCTTCTCTGGATGGAAGCGTTCTCAGTTTGAACAGCTTGTGAATTTAACAAGGAGATGTATCATCAACTAAACAAGCTGTTTAAACACACCTTATATTTTTAAAAAAGGAAAAAACTTCTACACAGAGTTTTCAGTAGCAGAGGATGCTGTTTATAGTCTGCGGTTGTGGTTTCTGTAGGTGTGTTCTTTGCTATCTACACTGAACAGTCACACACATCGGTTAGCCACAACCAACCAGAACCAGTCAAAGTTTTCATTCAGCGTCTCTCTACAACCTACAGAACCACATGAGAAGAACAGCAAGCAAACTATTGATCCTGCAGAGAAACCTGATCGCTGTAGCATAAATAAAAAGAATGAAGAACAGAACACAGAATCACTAGTTACCATTACATTCTGTTCAACAGGAGACATTTAAGATGTTCTGGTTTTACTATTTTAGTTTCTGCAGTTTTTTCACTCTTTTGTATGAATATCATTGAGTGAGAACATTTCAAAATCTCCATAAAAAGTGAATGTACTGTGTTGTGACTGGCTGTGTGGACCAGTTAGAGGCCAGCAGCTCACTGGTTGGACTGGTGGACTACTTCAGTGATGAGTAGATGACCTGAGGCTCCAGTGGAAACTCTGAACACAAACAGAGAAAACTGAATGAGAACAAGCAGCTCTGCACAAAAACAACACAATCATGTTAATATGCAGCAAAATGACCACAGGAAATAAAAACTTTATTAATTAATGTCACAACTCAGTATCTGTATGGTTGATATCAAGTTTTTCTTTTACTTTTGTGCATTTATATCCAAGGTTATTGATATTTTTATGAATTAATACCCCTTTTATTGGCCATATTTTGCATTTCTATCCAGATTGTTGCTCTGCTTTGTTCATTAATGTCCAGGTTTTTGATTCTTCTGTGCATCAGTATCAGTTATTGATTCTTTGTGAACCATATCCAGGTAAAAGCAGCTGTATATTAACTAGTGATAATCAGTCTGTGGTGGTTGATGATGACTTCTAGAGTCCCCACTTGTTTCAGATGCATTTTGTTTTGGAACTGAGCCTGAATAAACTCAGACCTGCAGCATGATGTTCTACAGCTGGTTTTAATGTTGTGGCTGATCAGTTAAAACAGCTCAGATAGTAAAACACTGCTGAACATTTGATGCATCAGAATTAATAATCAGATACTGCAGATAATACTCCTGTACTTTTCCAAGCATTATTTTCAATGATGAAGCTGTGACAGAATATTTTTGAAGTGTGGCATTGATTCTTGAAGGTCACTAAAGGGTCTGAGTACTCGTGGACATCCCTGTGGTTTCTCTCCCTGATGACTTTAAAGGAACAGCTCAGCATTTCAGGAAACATTTCTCTTCTTTCTTTCTAAACTAGATAATAAAGATCAGCTGTACCTCTGCTCCTGTTTGGTCTGATGACTATTTGTCCATAGCTGGTTTCTTCTGTTCTCACTGCTGAGTAAACTGCAGCTGGATCTCTGTCTGCACAAACACAGAAAATACACCAGTTCAGTGACACTTCAACTTTTCAGATGAAGCATATCGGAGGGATATACAAAAAGTAAATTGGAGTGAAGTGATATGTGAAGATGACCCTGACATGGCACTAGAAACTTTCTTAAAAATTATTCAACCTGTTCTGAACAAACATGCACCTATGAAAAAGTGGACAACCAGAATGCAAAGAGCTCCTTGGCTCGATATAGAATTAAAAGCACAAATGAAAGAAAGAGATAAGGCTAAAAAAGTTGCTCAAAAAAGTGGCAATTTTAGTGATAAACAAAAATACCATAAATTGAGGAATCTTATAACCAAATTAAATATTAAAAAAAAGAAACAATATTATCCATTACAACTACAACAAAATAAAAATGATGGTAAAAGACTCTGGGGGGTATTAAATAATATAATGGGGAGAAATAGATACTTACAGCCCACTTTCGTAGAATGTGATGGTATTTTTATCACCAAGCCTAAAGACATTGCCAACAACTTGAATAAATTCTTTAACGAGAAAATCAAAAAGCTTAGAAATACAACTGTAAAACATCCATCTCAGAACTCTATAACTCGCCTGCAACAATATATGAAAAATAAACAATGTCAGTTTGAGTTACACGAGCTCAGTGTTCAGAAAGTCGCGAAGTTAATTCGAGCAATTTGCAAAGGAACGCAGGCAGGAATGGATAATATAGACGATAAATTGATCCTGATTGCTGAAGAGTATGTAGTCCATCCTATTTGTCACATTTTTAACAACAGTATCAGGAAATGCAAGTTTCCACAAAACTGGAAAGAAGCGAAGGTCATCCCGTTGGTGAAAGAAAAAAAAAAACAATTTTCAGCGGATCTAACACCCGCCCTATAAGTTTGTTATCCTCATTGAGCAAAATCTTTGAAAAGGCAGTATTTGATCAAATTCAGGCCTATTTTCTTGATAATAATTTAATTACAAACTCGCAACACGCATATAGGAAAGGACATTCAACTTGTTCTGCTCTAATACAGATGACAGAAGACTGGTACAAAGCACTAGACAATACGAAGATGTGCGGTGCAGTTCTATTAGACTTCACTGCAGCGTTCGACATGATCGACTATGACCTTCTGCTTAACAAGTTGAAGTGTTATGGGTTTTCTCCAACTGCAGTTGCCTGGGTCAGGAGCTACTTAACAGAAAGAAGACAAAGGGTTTTCTTTAATGGAAGCCTGTCAGACTGTTTAGCCGTAGAATGCGGAATTCCGCAAGGAAGCTGCTTGGGCCCTTTAATTTATTCTATTTTTACAAATGACCTGCCATTGGCTACAAAACAGGCAAAATTGGTGATGTATGCTGACGATACTACAATGTATGCATCTGCCTCTTCATCAGTCGAACTTAATACTATACTCAGTAAAGAATTAAATGCTGTAGAAAATTGGATAACAGACAACAGACTGGTTCTTAACGTGGCCAAGACCAAAAGCATAACAATTGGTTCCAGTCATCTGCTAAAGTCAAAACATAGCCTGACACTCTTTATAAACAACACATTAATAGAGGAAGTGACAGAAGCAAAATTGCTAGGGGTTCATATTGATAATAAATTGACTTGGTCCTCACAGATTGAAGTTTTAGTGAAAAAAATGGGCAAGGCTTTGGCAGTAGTGAGAAGGTGTAAAAATTTCATTACATCAGATTTGCTAAAATTACTTATAAAGAGTTTAATGCTCTCACAACTGGACTACTGCCAGCTGATCTGGGCTAGTGCTAATAAGGACAGTCTTTATAAATTGCAATTATTGCAGAACAGGGCAGCACGGTTAGCTTTGCGTTGTCCATACAGAACTAGTGTGAATTATATGCACGCCCAACTCAACTGGTTAAAGGTGGAACAGAGGATAAAAGCTGCTTTTATGATGGCTACATGGAAAATATTAAAGTATGAAAATCCAAAATTTATATACAAGCAACTTAAGCAAAATTTAGAATCACATGGGTACGAAACAAGACAGGCAACTGCAGGTCGCTTTATTATACAAAAAGCCAATACAAATTTCCTTAAAAAAACTGTAATGTTTCGAGCTATGAAAGAATGGAACACACTACCTGTAGCTTTGACAAACATCAAGCATGAAACTGTGTTTAAGAGCAGAATAAAAATGTTCGTAGGAGAGTCTTATTTGGTCTAGTAGAAAACCATAATTATAGGAATGTACGTATGTATATGTATATATATGCATGTATACATGTATGTGTGTGTGTGTGTGTGTGTGTGTGTATGTACATATTTATATGTTTTTTTGTACCGTGGTATTTTGCATGCTGCTCTCGTGTGCTTCTGTTAAGTGGAGTTCAGTCAAGGTGGTATGAACTACGGTACTATATACTGTAAAATGAACTAAAATCTGCTACTAT
The DNA here is from genome assembly GCF_021347895.1 of Acanthochromis polyacanthus. Lineage (NCBI taxonomy): Eukaryota > Metazoa > Chordata > Actinopteri > Pomacentridae > Acanthochromis > Acanthochromis polyacanthus. The sequence continues at coordinate 1,478,849 of NC_067136.1, forward strand.
TTAAGTGAATGGTTTACTACTGATGCTACAACTATTTTGTTTATTGTGCAAGGATGGCGAATTGCTTTGGATGAATGTTTGAAGCCTGTAAGTCACATGATTAACTTTTAAATATTGTATGTGTGTATATATATGGTTTTTAATTTTATTTTCGTACCTTTGACATATGTATGAATTGTATTGTATTTAAAATGTTACTTTTAATTAGGACCCCAGGAAGATTAGCTGACCTAAGGGTACAGCTAATGGGGATCCTAGTAATAAACAAATAAACAAATAAACAAATAAACACTACTGACACCAGCACGGTTACTTTACAGTGTTAAACTAATTATTTTCCATGTAGCTTTATAATCAGACTCATTAGGAGCTTTATAAATGTTGTTTCCCTTCTTCTGCCGTTAATGACTAACAACCCAAATATAACTGGACATTATTCGTGTGAAACAGGAAAGAAGACGACCACAAAGCTGCTGAATTCTCAGAATAATTCAACTCAGCAGATAAAACCACAGCAGCAGCTTCCTTCTGTTGGTTCCAGTGAGGTGTGGTGTCAAACTGTTCTGTTTTCTCTCTACAGTGTGGTCTGCTTTGGCTGATGATTGTGGGTTTATTCTGAGACTCTCTGTTGGTCTGTCTGGTATCATGTGCTGAGATGAGTTTTAACTCTTTCTGTGTTCAGACCAGTTTGAGAATCTGTTCTGCTCTTTTACATCGTCTTAGAATCACATTTTTTCTGCAAAGGTGCTGATGCGTAGTTTGTCTAAACAACAAAACAACAAAAAACAGTAAAATTAAACACAAACATCTGTGAATAAATCAGTAGAGTGAAGCTCTGCCTGCCAGACGACTGTCAGGGAAAGAAAAACCCAAGATTCCTTTAGATACTTCTGGACATAGGCAGAGATCCCGAGGACGGACACAGGGGATGTGTCCCCCCCTTTCATAAAGTTGTCCCCCCAAAAAATCATTGTAAGCACACAAAAACAATTAAATAATAATATAGTAATGTTTAATAAAAGCACAGCACAAGCGCTGTAAATTATAAACCTAAAACTTTTTATTTTTTAATTGTCCATTCCTCAAGTGCTTCAGTCCATACGCCGTTTCCAGCGTGCTGGGCGACCGGCAGCTTCGTGTCAACTAGGCGATGAGCCAGACAGATTTTCATTACCAAATTTGGGACAAATTCTAACATTGATATTTTGAAAGATACATACATATAGGTCTCATAAATGACAGGTGGACTTGTGGCAGTGGTAGCTTTTTGTATTTTTTTCACCATTTTATGTTCCCCCATCCCAAAAAATGACAATTTTACTAATTTCACATTATGCCTTAAAATTTATGTCAAATAGTCAATTACATTGCTCTAATAGATTAAAATTTGTTAATTTCACATAAAACAATAAAATTATTTAACTAGAAAAATAATAATGGTGATTTTTTTAATTCAGCAAAATATGACGAAAAAAGACCTATTTTTAAACAAAAGGGTTGCATTTTTCACTAACCAAGCAAGACAAAATTGTCTAATTTACTGCATGCCATGCAAAACCCTCAATAAACATCACTGCAGAGTGACACAACATCAAGAGTTCTCAAATTTATGAAGTAAAAGGGTATTCAGTTTATCTTTTTCTGGTAGGACCCCCTTGCCACATTTTGGATACTTGTACATGCTATGTTATATACTGCTACACGATGGCTTGTAAAACAATATGGTTCCTAAAAATGAAATAAATTCATTGGAGAATGGTTAAAGTCAACATATGAATCAAAAGAAAGATCAAGTAATTACACATATGAAGCTGAAGAGGCAGTAACAAGTCAACGTCAGAGAATATATGACAAAATTTGCATATTCTGTGGAAAAGCTTCCAAATACAGAAGAGGCAGTAGATCAAGGGAACCCCCTCGACAATGTGCAGAGCTTTGATGCAAAGGTTAGAGAGATTGCTGAGAAAAAGATGGACAATAGAATATTAGCAATTACAACCAGAGAACTGGGCTGCTCAGTGGCGTAGTGGTTAGCACTTTCGCCTTGCAGCGAGAAGATCCCTGGTTCGAATCCCGGTCTGGGCCTGGGATCTTTCTGCATGGAGTTTGCATGTTCTCCCTGAGCATGCGTGGGTTTTCTCCGGGCACTCCGGCTTCCTCCCACAGTCCAAAAACATGCTGAGGTTAATTGAGTACTCTAAATTGTCCGTAGGTGTGAATGCGAGTGTGATTGTTCGTCTGTGTATGTAGCCCTGTGACAGACTGGCGACCTGTCCAGGGTGTCCCCTGCCTTCGCCCGAGTCAGCTGGGATAGGCTCCAGCGCCCCCCGCGACCCTAATGAGGATAAAGCGGTGTATAGAGGATGGATGGAACCAGAGAACTAGTTTCGGCCGAGGCCTGCTATCACAACACATACTACAAAGATTATACACGGCTAAGACCAGACAAAGATACTGATGTCAAAGATGAGATGATTTCTAATGAATATAGTACAACAGAGGCTGCAGCATTTCAGGAAGTCCTGAAGTTTATGAGACATGAATTTGCTGTGACAGAGCGCTACCTGTTTATGACAGATGTGTACCAGGAATTAATGAAGCATATGAAGGCTGATGTAGAAGAGGTGAGAGACAGCACTAAAACCCATTTGAGGAGAAAGATAGAAAAGGAGTTTGGCGAGACTATTGAGATCATCAGCTAAGAGAATAGGTGACTTGTTATCATTCCAAACACATTGACCAAGGAGCAATTTGTCAAGGAAAATATTAAGCTCACCTCACAAATCAAAATGTTGACATCAAGAAATACACCAATCAAACAATGTGCCATGCAACTTCGGAATGATGCACAGAACAGTAAAGATGACTATGAATGGCCCCCAAAGCCATAAATCTTGGACAATGAATATGTGGCAATACCCAGCACGTTACAAGAGTTTCTCAACATATTTCTTACTGGAAAAGAAGCATCCTCTGATAAAGGGTATAGAGTAATGTCATCCATTGCCCAAGATTGCATCTATGCTGTAACTTGTGGAAAAGTTTAACCTGCAAAACAAATTCTTCTGCCTTGGGTGGTAAAATCATTGACAGGAAATGTTGAGTCAATCAAGTTCCTGAACAGATTGGGTCATGGGATTTCTTATTCCCAGCTGGAAGAAATAGATACTGGGCCAGAAGATCAGGCAGTGGAGAAAGCTCTTGCATTGCTCAGAGAGTAAAGCTGCCATCATCACCTTCCTAGCAGAAGAATGGAAGAGAGCTAAATATGCAGAGCAGCTTGGAAACACAGAAATCTATATCAGCACTAAGCTGACATACTGCATATTATGCAAAGATGGGCCTTCTGTTATCATAGAGCTGAAATCAAATCAGGAGGAAGCAGATACCAAAATGTTGCTACATGCACAGCATGCATGCCCAAACAGCAAATCAGTGATCATGATCTCTGAAAATACAGATGTCCTTATCTTAGCACTGTCATTTAGTGAAGATGTTTCTAACATCTACATCAGACGTGGAAACCAGAACTAGATATGTCAACACTAGTACGCTAGCCAGAACACTTGGACCAGAAAAGTGTAAGGCACTGTTGGGAGCTCATGCCTTTACAGGCTGTGATTCTGTTAGTGCTTTTAGTGGAAGAGGTAAAGTTGGAGGTGTGAAGTTGTTGGTTGATGAGTATCTGAGAAGAGGGCTTGCAGAATTAGGACAGGACTGGGAACTTTCACCTGAGCTGTTTCAAGTTCTACAAGAATACACATGCAGACTGTATGCGCCAAAGTCTGATGTGTCACAAGTAAATGAGCTTCGGTACCAGCTATTCAGGGCAAAGACGGGTGATGTTGAGTCTGGCCAGCTACCGCCATGTGAAGACACTCTATGATAATAATGGATTAGATTTATATAGCACTTTTTTGGTAAGCTACATTTGTAGCCACAGCTGCCCTGGGGCTGATGGAAGTGTGCCTGCCAATCCATGCCTACGGCCCCTCTGACCACCACCAACATTCACACGCATTCATACACCAGTGTGAGAGCAGCACTGGAGGCAAGGCGAGTAAAGTGTCTTGCCCAAGGATACACTAGGCGAGAGCGGGAATCGAACCGCCGACCCTTTGATCATTGGACGACCCGCTCTACCACCTCTACCACCTGAGCCACAGCCGCCCACTCTCTATCTTCACTGCCAGCGTGCAAACTACCAGGCTGCAATCTGGTAGAGAAGTTTGGAAAGGTTGGTATATCTTTAGAGCTGCCCTACATAGTTAGTATTAATTTTACAAAATTTGTTCATTGCATGCATTTCTGGTATTCTTTAGCCATTTTCTCAAAGGATATTTTAATTTCCTGTGTCATTAGGGAACCAGTAATTCCAAGTCCAGATGGTCATGGATGGACTAAAGATGGTGACATGCTGACTGTGGAGTGGATGAAGGGTCCTCCCGCTCCTGATGTTGTGATGGAATTTCTCTCTTGTAAATGCTCAAAGGAATGCAAGGCACCCACCTGTCCATGTATCACAAATGGATTGAAATGCACTGAGGCATGTCGGCTTTCTAATTGTTCAAACTTCAGTGCACAAGACCTACAGTATGCACAGGATGATGAGTCAGACTATGATAGTGATGCATAGTATAGATATATGTTTGGGTAGTGGGACTGTGCTGGTCAGTGAACTAGATACTACTATACAATACTGAATGATCATAAGACTTGTTTGTGCTTTTACAATTTGTGCTATAGTGTTTTATTTTTTGACACCCATTGATTGTATGCAGAATGTAGATCAAGGGGAGGGGTAACATGTTACATTATGTAAGGATGGAAATGCAAGATCGGCAATAAAGTTAACTTTGTTTATGTTGTACACATAATATTCATCATTTTGATTCATCATATGTGTTGATACGCAAGAAAATAATAAAGCTGTGCACAAATAACTGAAGTCAGAAATTCAAAACGAGCCCCAAATTTAGACATTTTTTGAACATAAAAGTGAAAATTAAATAATAATTAAATTATGTGGGGGTTTTTTGTAATCCACTGGGTTATTGTCTCTCAAGGTACCTATTCAAAGCATTTGAAAATAAATAATTGGCTTACCTCATCCCATGGTGTCTGGATTACCATGAAACTGAAAATTTGTTTATTCTTAAGGGTATCGACGGAAAACTGAAAATTTTTCATATAAAGCTACTCTTCCCAGAAGTCCACCTGTTATTTTTAGGACCCATAGATACCTACCTTTCAAAAAAAAACATTGGTAGAATTTGTCCCCCCAGATGGTAATGACATCCAAATTTCAGGGTCTTGGCTCATCACCTCAACAGCTGTTGTGGAAAAATTAATCCACTGCTGTAATAAATCTGTGTCTGTGTGTGTATCTGAGAGCAGGCCCTTTGCCCTCTGACTGAAATGGTTTACAGATAGCCTGTAGGCTGTTTCCTCTGGGATAACTGCCAATATCAAGAAAATTATTGTTTGGAGATAAGGGTGCAGGTGTTCGTGTGAGAAAACTTGGGGGAGGCTGTCTCCCATGGGGAAAAGTGCCGGCCGCCCACGAGTTTCCAATTAAAATTATTAGGGAGTAAAGCTTCGCTCTTTCCTTAAATTGTGCAATACTGGCAGCTGGCAGTGGCAAAAAGAGGGATGGGTTAAGGGCGTGAACTGACCTCTGCTCAAAGGGTTTAAAGGGTTCAGTTGTCAGACAGGGGGTTCAGAGAGCTTCCGGAACCTCTGTCAGTGTTTTGACCTGTATTAAACAGAATAAACACTTTTCTTCTTGGCATCTGAAGACTTGGCTCCTGGATTCCTTTGATGATTCTATGGTGAGACTTAGATATTTTCAGACCTAGAACTTAGAATTAAATTACAAGTGTTAATACATAGAGTGATCAGGTTACACAGAGATCTTACGTAGTGGGGCAACTGGCCCCCCCTACTACAATTGGCGAGTCCAGCCGAGGAGGAAGCGGGGACGACTGGAGACCCCAGCGGCTCGGGCGGAGGCTTGGAAATCACCCAAAGGGCCCAAAATAAGCCACCAGAAGGTGAGAAAAATTCTTTTTTGATTCCAAATTATTTTGGGTGGTTTTTGACCTAGTGCCTGAGCTACTGGGCCACCAGTACGGTCAAAGTGCTTTCAAAAAACCTAGAAGCGTTAAAGAAATCATAAAATTGATAAAGTAAATATAATTAAAAGAAAGAACCTGTGATTCCAGGAGTCAAGCCTCGGAGTGCAAGTATGTATGTACTGTTTGTGTTTGTCTGTTTGTGTTGTTGAAAAGAAGTGTTGAAACAGAGTTAAAATTTACCTACTGCGTGACAGACGTCAGTTGCTACGGTTATCCTAGCAATGTCACGTTGGCAGAGCTCTGATCAAATGAGGGTCAGAGGTCAGTCGTCTTTGTGCAGCTGGCAACAGTAGCTAGAGAAGTGATAGAGAAAATACGTCGCTTGTCCGGTTGAAAGCAACTCCCGCGGAGGAAAAAATAGCAGCTGATGGATGGCTGCCAGGGATTGCAGTCCCAGAAAAATAGGTGCGCATAGTAGTTTAGATAAAAGGCCGTGTACATATGTACAAAGGAACTACAAATGTAAATAAGTATAACTGGTTTAAAAATCATATGAAGTTGATGTGTGAGGATGAAATGATTAAAATAAGTGTTTAATGAATGCAAGAAGTAACATAGGAATGTCTGTAAATAGGTGTAGATAGGTGTAGAAATAGCAGTGTACAGAAGGAAGAAAAAATAAAGGTTTTTTTCACTCCCTTTGATTTTCAAGAGTGAGCGCGAAAGGAGGGGCTGTAGGAAAAAAAGTTTTTTCACTGCCTCTGAGTTTCAGGGCGAGCGCGAAAGGAGGGGCTGTTTGAAGGCTGCCTGTTGGCAGAGTTTTGACACACACACACTAGCGTACACTCACACACATTCACTCGCACACATATACGCACACACATGCTAGTGCACACACCCACACACATTCTTGCGCGCATCCGCGCACTCGCCTACACACACGCGCACCTCAACACACACATACACACACACTCACTCACACACACACACACACTCAAACTCACACACACACACACACACACACTCAAACTCACACACACGCACACTCACTCACACACTCACACACACACATACACATGCACACACACTCATTCACACACGCAAACTCACACGCACACATGGATACACACACATTCTTATAAAGGTATTTAGGTGGGGACACATTCAGATAGAAGGTGATTATTACCCTTACTGCTATATTTCAAAAATTTAATGCAGGTAGATAGCCTTTTAGCTGCAGTTTCATTGGAAACCTAGTGAAGTCCAGCTTATAGGCCCTCACTTTTAAAAAATTTCGCATTTATAGGGATACTTACACACAGTGATCCTCACTAAAGCAGAAACACACACACACACTTTGCAGCAAGGGCTGCTGCACAAATAAAGGGAAAGGAAACAGGATTTATTAAAAGAAACTGCAGCTGATGTTTGATGTCTGACTTGGCTGAAATTGGAGCATTTTAAAATACAATAAGTCATTATTATAAGAATAATGGGGACTAAACAAAGCAAACTGTCTGATGATCAGATGACACCTGCTGAGCTGATTATGCTACAGCATCCTACCCAGAAGAGGAAAATAAAGAGCTGCATGAGAAAATGGAATAAATTTACAGGAGGACAAGATAAATGGCCATTAGAGGGCACTTTTAATTTAAGGTGCTGTGACCGTGTGGAGAATGAATTGAGAAGAAGTGACAAATTAAATGACCGAAAACATCAAAAGAAAAGACTGAAAAACTCTGAGCAGAGAGAAATTTTACAGCATTTTAAATATGAAGGAGCACATAGACAAATGGCAATGCAGGCGGCTTCAGCTCCGCCTCTGCTACCTCCTTACAATACTGAGGCTAAGGGACAATTTCCCTTACGTTCTCCTGAAATGGATGGAAAAATAACAGGAACTCTGACAGTACAGATGTTTGATAAAAAAGAGGCAACATCAAAAAGTACATCCCAAAAAACTGAAACCACACACACTGAACCCCATTATCAGAGAAGAGTTACAATGAGAGAAGACAGGGGGTCAGAGGACAGAATTAGGAAAGCAATGGAACAAATGAATGAAGAACAATACAAAGTGCCTGATGGCATTGATGTTCTGAGGAATGATTCTGGTTATGTGTCTCGTCCACTAGCAGCATCAACCCCATTGAACAAAGTGTCTTCAAAGCAGGAGCAGGAAGTGGGAGAAAGAAAGAGAGAAAGAACATATTGGGAGGAACATGAACAAAAGGAGAAAGAACATCTCCTACAACTTCATGAATATGAAGAAAGAATTAGAAAGGCTCAAGAAAACATAGATGCAAGTGCAGAACGCATCTCACAGAGATGGTCAGAGACAGAACGTATAATAAAAGAGATGAAAAAGCAAGTAGATAAGAAATTGGAAGCTTTTGCATCAGAAGGCGACAGTAAAAAAGGGAGCAGCCCAGGCAGGGAAACACTGACAAATTGTGTGGGAAGAAGACATTCAACGGGGATTCCTGAAAGAGATGCAGCATCGGTCCAACGCAGCTCAAGCCGGGACGACTACGAATCAGACTATGAGAGAGAACAGGAAGTCCTGGATACAGAGGAACCAGAGGAGGAGGAGGAAGACTCAGACTCAGACGACCCTGTGAGTAAAAAATATGATGAGCATTGCATTGTTGTCTAATCCTCCTACTCCTAGACACCTGAAACTACGAAGCAGAACTGTTTCCTTCCGGTGTGGGAGAAAAAGGACTCCATCTAATCCCAAAGGAAAGACAGAGACTGCAGCTCCACAATATCCTCTGCTAGCCAAGGGGCCCCGTAATCAAGAAAGGTACGTCCCATGGGGCTTCATGGATTCAACGGGGTTAATTAACCGTCTTCCTATGCTGACAGGAGGAGCGGAAATGTGGATCACAGCCTTTGAGGAACAGACAGCTGGAATAAAGTTGGCAGTGGGGGACTTAAAGGCTCTGTTGGTGAAAGTAGCTGGAAGAACAACGGCTCTGGAAGTTTGCATGGATGCAAAAGTAGGTGGAATAATGTGTTCACATGCATATGATGACACACCTTTTAATGCCATTCGAACACAGGTATGGGAGGCTCTGAGAAAAGCCTACCCCTCGAGAATGGATCCATCCAAACTGGAGAAGCAGACCCTGGGACAAGATGAGAATCCTCTGCAGTTCCTACAGAACTATCAGAGAACCTGGAAGCTACAGACAGGAGCAGAATGGAACAGTAATGAGTCATCAAAAGCATTGTTTCTGCTTTATGTCAAAAATGCTATGCCTAAACCTGTACAAGAGAAATTGAATGGGGTGGTGGGTTTGTTGAAGATGGACTGGCCGGTGTTCTCTGAACATATTGTGCATTTTGTTGAAGTTTATAGAAACGAACAGAAGGCTGCAGAAGAACAGAGCAAACAGCTAGCAAATAAGCTAACACAGCTGCAGATAGGAGAACTGACAAAGCAGAAGAAAGACAAAGAAAAAGCTAGACATCAAGCAGCAGTGACAGTTGTAGCACCTGAAGTAAAGGCAGAAGGAGCCAAGCCTGAGTCAACAACCGCAGCAGTAATCCAAGCTCCAGTGTATGCTGCTGGTATGCAACAGCCCCAGGTGCAACAGCCTCAACATTCTACTAACCTTCCTTCTTATACTCCTGTACAGCAGCCTGTTCAGTCTGTCCAGACTCAACCTTCACAGGCCCCACCCATTCATGTGCACCTCAACCAAGGAGGACCGGCAGGGTACTCCACACAGGGAAGAGGAAGACCCAATTTCCGTGGGGGACCCATGCAGCGAGGAAGGTGGAGAAGACCGTATCCACCACAGCCTCCATATCCACCTCAGCAGCAGCCACAGGTTGGTGTCTCTGCCACATCAGGTCAGCAACAACTGCAATGCTGGGGGTGTGGGGGAAATGGACACATGAGGAGAAACTGTCCCAGCAACGCCAACATCTCCAATCCATGGATGGGACCAGCAGCAAACTGGCAATAGGGAGGCCCAGAGAAACCACAAGGGGAGGTAATGGCACCAGTACTAACACAACATCCACAAAGTGAACCCAAAATAAAAGTTGCCATACATGACCGTCAATATGTTTTCATGGTGGACACAGGAGCAACGTACTCATGTATTGGCAGGGGAGGGGCAGGTCTGCCCCTATCCTCATCAAAAATTCGAACAATAGGTTTCTCTGGGAAAGAACAAATTACTCCCCTAACCGAGCCAGTGCCAATGCAGATTGGAAATAAAATAGTGAGTGCACCTCTACTCTATTCCACAGACACTCCCATAAATCTGCTAGGAAGAGATGTACTGTGCAAACTCAATGCAAAAATAATGTGTTCACCTGACTGAGTGTACTTTGAGGTGTCAGATGATGATGCAACTGATGATGCTACTGATGATGCTACAAATGCAACACCTATCATGCCCCTACTAACTGTATCAGACTCTCAACAGAATGAGCAAATGAAGGATGCACGTGTGTACTGGACCAGACTCACCACACCAGTCTCTCACCTCACTCAATCTTGGAAAACCTGGAAGCCACTGGCAATGCATCAATACAATGCAGCTCGAGAACCAGCGCTGCCTCTACATTGCACCATGCTATACGACGAACATCAAAGCTATGGTGACTACGATGACTGCTGGGATGAGGTAATCAATAACACTACCACTATTCTACAATATCAAGACATCATTGTGGGACCTCAAGGCACTGCAGCGAAAGTAAGACTTACAGAAACAATGAGTGACTGGTTTCAAGTGCCTGAATCGGTACCACACATTACTTTGCTTATTGCAGAAGGACATGAATCACATGATTTAGGACCAATGATGTGCCAAAACCAACAAATAAAAAACTGGATTCCAACAGACTGTAAATTTCTCAGTGTCTCCCCTGATGGGCTCTATTTGAAAATTCAATGTACCGATGCAGATGAGGCTATAGCTGAAAAAGTAATGTTACCAAAAGAAGCTAGAAAGCAGATGGTCATTTCAGAAGAACATGTACCTTTGTTAGAACAAGTTCCATCGCATGTCTGGTCAGAACATAAAACTGATGTAGGGCTAGTCAAATCAGCTGAACCATTACAGTTTCAAATCAAAGAAGGAACCAGACTGCCTTACCAGAAACAATATCCACTGAAATATGATGCCACAGAGGGTATTAGACCCATAATATCTGGATTACTAGAAGCAGGAGTCCTAGTAAAGGTTAGGAGCCCCTGCAACACACCAATTTTCCCAATACGAAAACCAGGAAGTGATGATTATAGACTGGTACATGACCTCAGAGCTATTAATGCCATCATCACAGAAGAAAACCAAATAGTTCCTGACCCTCACACTCTATTGTCCAATATACCGCCAAACACCAAGTGGTACACAGTCATAGATCTGTGTTCTGCTTTTTTCAGTGTACCCGTTCATCAATCATCGCAATATCTGTTTGCTTTTACCTATAAAGGAGAGCAATGCACATACACACGGTTGCCACAGGGTTTTGTTCATTCTCCATCCATATTCAATCGAGTACTTGCCAATGACCTAAGCCATGTAGATATGCAGTCAACTACATTAATGTATGTGGATGACATCTTGATCTGCTCAGAAACAAAAGAACAGTGTGAAAAAGATTCCATCACTCTCCTCAAAGCCTTAGCAGAAGGAGGTCACAAGGTCAGCAAAAAGAAATTGCAGTTCTGCCAGAAGTCTGTAGAGTACTTAGGCAGACAATTGAGTGGAGATGAAAGATACATAGCTCCATCTCAAATAGAGGCCATACTTAAAACTCCAAAACCTCAGACAGTAGACCAAATGCTGACTTTTCTAGGGATGACTGGCTACAGCCGGCCGTGGATATGTGATTACGCTATTAAAGCAGCTCCATTAAGAGCACTCATCCATGCAGCAGGACAAGCTAATCAGTCAACAAAACTCCAGTGGACCACAGAGGCAGAAGGTGCATTCCAATCCTTAAAGCATGATATGCAGACAGCTCTGGCTTTGGCTAATCCAGACTACAGCAAATTGTTTCATCTTTATGTAGCAGAGCGTCAAGGTTATGCATGTGCTGTACTAATGCAAGATTCTTCTACAGGAAAGCAACCTATTGCTTATTACAACACTAAGCTAGATGCAGTGGAAGAAGGCCTGCCTCCTTGTTATCAAGGTCTGGCCGCAGCAGCTTTTGCTTACAAAAAAGCTCAGGTCATAACTATGGGTCACCCTGTAACACTGTACACATCACATCAACTGCATGCCTTATTGACAGGACCACGCTTTGTTATAACACAAGCCAGACGCACTGGCTATGAGGTTTTGCTTTCAGGATCTGAACTAACCATTCAAAGATGTACAACTGTCAATCCAGCCACTAGAATGGTCCTTCCAACTGAAGGAACCCCACATGACTGTTTACAAGAATCAGAAGCCTTTATGAAAATACGCGACAATCTTTACAATCAGCCCATTCCATCAGATCTCATTTTGTTTGTGGATGGATCTTGTATTCGTGATGTGACCGGCATCAAAGCAGGTTATGGTGTAGTTCAGTTAAATCCAGATAACACCTTTGAAACATTATTGATGGTAGCTGTAGAACAACCATGCTCCACCCAATTAGCAGAAATCAAGGCTTTAACTGCAGCATGTCGTTTAGCGGCTGGTAAGCGTGCGACCATTTACACAGACAGTGCCTATGCATATGGAGTGTGTCATATTAATGCTAGCATTTGGAAACAGAGAGGTTTTGTTCGTGCTGATGGAACTCCAGTGCTTCATGGCCAGGCTGTGGCAGACTTGATTATGGCCATGCAGCTACCGTCAGAGTTAGCCATAGTTAAGTGTGCAGCCCATCAAAATAGCACATCATTGGTCGCCCAGGGCAACAACTTGGCAGATGAAGCCGCAAAACAGGCCACAGGACAAACTATACAGGGCCCATTGTTGACTGCACAGGATTGTGATCCTATAACTAACCTTCAATCTTTAATTGATGCCCAAACAGCAGCTCCTGAGGCAGAAAAATGCTTATGGTTGCAAAGGGGGGCTATTCGGACGGCTGCCCCACATGAGGGTTTGTGGAGAAGTGCTCATGGTCATTTTGTTATGCCATTGTCACTATTGAACGTAGCTATTAAGATCATGCATGAGCCAGACCACTGTTCTAGAGTTCAGGTGTTGCAGAAACTACAGGCTGTATGGTGGTCACCTTATATGGCAGCGGCAGTTGACAGGGAACTCTCACTGTGTCCTCATTGTTCAAAATACAATGTCAGAAAGATGTTCACACGCCCAATTGCTCATATTTCCTAGGTTTGGTCTGCCTGACACTATTTCATCAGATAGTGGTCCTCATTTTGTTTCCAGAGTGGTAAAAGAAACATTTAAACTACTCCATATTAAGCAGAAATTTGGCTGTGTTTATCATCCTCAGTCACAGGGCTCTGTTGAGCGCGCCAACGGAATCCTGAAGACAAAAATAGCCAAAATCATAGCTGACAGTGATGGCAGGTTAACCTGGGTTGATGCTCTGCCTATTGCCTTAATGGCAATGCGGTCACAAACTAACAGACTAACCCATTTAACCCCGCATGAAATGCTTACAGGACGTCCTATGCCTGTGCCACAGCACAGGGGCCCAGTGGAAGGCCCCTCACTGCCTCAACTGCAGCAGGAGTTGGGTAATTATTTGAGATCTTTAACTAAGATCCACAGACTTATCTTCCAACAGGTGAAGGAGGCTAACAACAAGGACGAGACTCAGATCCCGCTCGACAAGCGTGACATCCAGGTGGGCGACCAGGTGTTCATAAGAGTGTTTAGACGGCACTGGAACGAGCCACCGTTCACAGTTGTTCTTACCACTCTGACTGCTCTAAAAGTCGAAGGTAAGCCCTACTGGTTCCATCGTAATCACTGCGCTCGCCATCGTCCGCTTGAGCCACCTGGTCATCACCCTGACCAGCTTGCTCTAACTGCGCCACCGTTGCATGCTGAAGGGGCAGCACACAGCGCCCCCAGCCGCTCACGTTCTAGCTCACCTGCAGTGAGTGGTGCGCCCTCCTCGCCACAAGGGCAGCGAAGGTCTGCACGACTGCTGGCACGCCGTCCCCAAAAAGGGTATAAACACCCCACTCGCATTGGTTATGTCTCCCCAACCACTACAGACAGTGATGGTGCAGTTGTTTATCCAGCTTCTCCAGAGACTGACAGTCCTGCTGTGGACTCCCCATTCTCCTCTCAAAGCAGCTCTGATGGAGCGGGATTCCCTCCCTCCTCCCCTCGAGCGGGCCCCAGTGGACAGCTGCCCTCCGGGGCTGCCCCCTCCGTGCCTTCTTCGCTTGCATTCTCTGCTGAACTACTCTCGTCTGAGGGTCAGCGTGTCTGGCTGGACTCAGACTCTGACTAACCTTTTTCTCCTCTGGTTGCTAACCCTTGGTGGGTTCGCAAGGGGGGAGCTACTGTTGACTGTTCCTGAGGACAGTGGACACTCATCAAACTCACTACAAACATGTGCTATGGCAATGACTACTCTAGTGACTAACTCAAAGGGTGTAGAATGGAATGATCAAAGGTTAATTGTGAATTATGTGAAGATTGATGCTTATGACCATGCTTTAATAACTGTTTTTGTTGATCTTGAACCAGTAAGTAAGCACTGGATAGGTTACCCAAGAGCTAAAGAATGCCATGGAGAGGGGATGGTGACTATAAGGGTAAGGTGCACATACACCACATGTCACAGACCAGGACAAAAGATGCCACTAGAAGAGGCCAAAAGAAAAATGCAATTGAATGATGGTAACCGTCACAAGAGAGATTTGGAAAAACTAAAAACTGCTAAATGGGACACAAATATGTTTGCGCAGTGGTTGAAATTTTCAGCACAAACAATGTATATAGCTAAAGGATTAACACGACAGAACTGTATAGCCTGTTACAATGCCAGAAGGATCCCTCAATTCAAAATATTGCCAGGGAGCAAAATAGGTGATTGTTTGGATCCAGACAGGTGTTTTGCTAATTGCGCTATGCACATGGCAAGTGAGTACAACTGGCGTTGGTCTGGAGATCATAGTATCTGCCCACAATACATTAAAAATAATGAATATGATGTATCAAGTGTATTGCCTCCAGTGGTGCAACGGTTTGATGATATGGTTTTTCCATTCTGTATAGCGAAAGGGGCAGAGTTGGAGGCCGTCACAAAAAGAACAACAACCAGCATGTGGGACTCGGCAGGGTTGGTGCAGTGCTACAGCCACTCCTACAGCATTTCCACAGCGTATGGTTCAGCGGCTGCAGCAGTTAAAATATGTAAGTCAGGAACCAATTCCCGCTTAAGGTGTGCTCAGGTCGTACCAAATGGGGAATGTATAATTTATCAACTGAATAGAACTTTTGTGCAGGAATACTGTATACCTAAATTGGATGGCACTGTCCCACTAGGTGATATCTATTGGACATGTAATCAGAATGATACATTGTTAACACAATTGCCATCGGGGTAGGAAGGAATATGTGCACCCCTAATGCTTACGGGACAGTTGTCAATAATAGCCCAGAGGCCTAACTGTTTACAGGAAGCAGAACCCCTCCCTACACCAAGAAGCACCAAAAGACCAGGAAGAAGTAGGTCTCAAATGCAAAATAGGAATAGAACAGGAAGCAGAAAGAGCACACCAGAGCCAAACAAAAGAAACACAAAAAGGAGAACCACGAGAAGTATTAAATTGGATGGATGGGATTGGAGAAATTCGGGAGAGGTATACATTAGTTGGGACCAAGTTCCATATGGGGTACCATATGAGCATGCAGCAGTGCACCCGGGATGGATAGAATCAGGACGAGTTGCAGGATCAGTTCCTATGTATGGACAGGCAGTTAATGCCCAGTATGTAGCTAGAAATAGCCGGTGGATAAATGTTCTCTGGTATAATCAACAGAGGTTTATTAACTATACTATAAAGGGTTTGTCCTTAGTACGAGAACAATTGCATGCTACATCAATAATGGCTCTTCAAAACAGGTTTGTCTTAGAGTCTTTAATGGCACCACACCAAGGAGTTTGTGAGGAAATAGGAGAAGAGTGCTGCACTGAAATACCGCTGCATACAGCAGCTGATGGTAACCTAACACAAGTCCTGAATGAAATGCATAGAATGAGAGACGAGCATGTTCTAAATTCTAATTGGAATACTCAGGTGAAGAGTTTTTGGGACTGGTTGTCCAAAGGGGGGTGGCTTAGCACTCTAAAAATGATTGGAATAGTAATTGGAGTGTTTTGCCTGATCGTGGTAATTTTGATTTGTTGCATTTTACCAATACTATGCCTCATGGTGTCTGCGGTGTTTAAAAAGATCTCAGGACAATTCCCATTAGTGCAGGTGCAGTATACAGAACAGGATAACACAATATCAGCATATGATGCCGAAACAACATGTGACGATGACCATGAAGCTGACACAGTATCTAGGGTGGAATATGAAGACATGTCGCTGTATGAGGAAATGGGAATTCCACCACCAGAGGTGTTGCCCAACCTGTAAGTCCCCCTCCACTCTCCATTGGCAGGTAGAATAGTTGTAAATATTTTAAATATGCTTAGAAAGGATAGAATGTAGGCTGTTTCATGTTTAAATGTACATTGTATGTATTATATCACATAACCTCCCCACAGACTGTAAATGGAGGAAGCCCATTACTCCGGCTGGCAGAAGCCTCCAGCATCAGCCTATTGGGCCGGGCCAGCCCTTAGGGAGCTAGAAGCAGCATGGATGCCAGGCATGGTGCCCCCTGCCCCTGTCCTCTTATGTCCTTATCTTTCCCCAGGTCGAGCTCAGGGTGGCAGTTCGACGGCGAGAGCAGAGGAGCCACAGGGCTCGGGGAGCTCTCGGATCCTTCACACCCTGCTCACAGCGCCCAGACCAGAGATGCGACCTGCAGAGCCAGGGCCGAGTGGAGAAGTGTACAGAGCAGAGGCGAGGCATGCGGGACCGACGACTCCGAATGATCCAAGGGCGAGATCACCTGTGCCTTCCCCAGATTCAGAGGAAGAGGAGTATGTGCCAACATCACCAGAACGAGGGTGGCCCAATGAAGTGGCTCCATCTACCAGGCGACAGGTTAAGAGGCGGGCTCCGCCGCCACCAGCTGTCACCTACAGTGCCTCAGACAGAGCTCACCCGTTTGAGTGCCTACGACGTCCCATTGAGCATTTTACTTACAACAAACTCTGCGAGGAGGTCGCAAACATGACCAGAGATGTTTTAGTATCCTGCAAAGAGGTTTGACACTTAAGGCTAGACGCCAATTCTCTGTGATCAGGAAGCGCGAGAGTAGTCGCCTCTACAGAAGCCTGCAACAGATTGATCGACTGGCACTGGATCGTTTGCACCGTCGAAACGCTGAGCTGGAGGCTCAGGTTGATGATCAGCAACACCAAATTGTCACATTGCAGCGCACACTAGACGACACCATGCACAAATACAATGCACTGAACCAGTTCTGCAACTCGCGTTTGCAGAGTCAATCAGAAGCAATTGCAGCTATGGAAGAAATGATGGGAAATCAATCTGGGAGGCTGTTGCCAATGCTGGTGGAAGGAAGGGTGCAACAGCTGAGAGCGGCCTCTCTGGCTCAGCAACCCCCAAATGCTCAAAGTCCCCCTCCTCAGTCTAGACGCCCATGAAACTATTGTCAACAAAATAAGAGATTAATGTATACTGAAGATTCTGTAATGATGCTTGTATATTGCTCAGTTGTCGACATATTGCCATGTTAGAATACAAAACACAAAGCCTGTGTTAATGATTGGGGATGATTGAAGAGGAGGAATATTACTTTATAAAGTACACTATGCATTAAGTTGTACACTGTGGACATAGGTCCCATGATGTAGTCCGGCCATAAGGTCTGTGCATGACTAGGTTAGGGGATTTGGGATTTGGGACTCTGCTTATCTCAAGTCACATTAGCCCTTTCTGTATTTATCGCAGTTGGACTGCTTCGGTTTGCACGCTAGCATGAAGCTAAAAGGAGCGCTCATTTTTGTCAACGTTTCTACTGACCAAACCGCGACTGTTTCTCTGAATGTATAAAAAGCGCACCGTCCCGTGCGCGGTCCCACTGAACAAAAACGAGCGCTCCTTTTAGCTTCATGCTAGCGTGCAAACCGAAGCAGTCCAACTGCGATAAATACAGAAAGGGCTAATGTGACTTGAGATAAGCAGAGTTCAGAACAATAGACGAAGCACTGTGGTATTCATTAAAATAATCATTTACCGTTTGGCGTGTAATGTCCCAAGGTGATGATCAGCCGGTGTGCCAGGCAAAGCAAACCTCCAAACTAAGTTTGGACAGGAAGTAGTACCGTAGGAATCCGTCCTCTGACTCCCCTGCTGCAAGCTCAACAGACTGACTGAGTGACACTGCTCGGGCCCAAGACGGAGTTCGACTTTGAACACGGAGTCCAACTTTGAACGCGGAGTTCGACTTTGAACGCGAACTCCGTCTTTGAAAAACAACTTGTCAACAGCAAAAATGACAAAAGTGTTCCTTAAAAAATAAAGGCGGAGGGCAAAAATGACAAAAGTGTTCCTTAAAAAATAAACGCGGAGGAGAGAAAGTACAACGCGAAGGAAAAAAACACAAACGCGAAGGAATAAAATACAAACGCAGAGGAGAAAAAGTACAACAGGAAGGGATATAACACAAACAGGAATGAGAGAAAATACAACACGAAGGATGTCCCCTAGGGGGCTCCGTACGATGGTGATTGATTCCTGTGTTTCTCGTCATGGTTATTGGGGTGCTTACAGTGAACATTATTCCATACATATAGGATTACTTTGTGTTGCTAAATCTTGGGAGGGAACAGGTTGCTCATGCAACATAAAAACCCACTTTCCATGTATAGCCAAACATTGCACAGAAACTATATCACTCCAGGCTCATACCTTCCCTCCACCACACACCTACACCTTGTTTTCGTCAGACATTCAATTTGATCAGCCTGACCTCCACACTCACTAGATGTGTTTGCACTATATTCATTCACTACTACTGACATAGTTAGTCACTGGAGCACTATATACGCATTACATTTTATTCACTGGATTTAATTAGATGTGTTGTTTTAGTTTGATTAGCATTTAGTTATCACAGTATAGGGGTAATGACAATGTGCACTCAAATGTGATGATATAACAGAGTTGTGGTGTAGCATTTGGGTTGTATAGGCATTTCTCTGCTATACTGTGCGATTTACATGATTATTGTGTGCTACATATACTCATTTGACATTTACACCAAGTATAGTTAGCTTGTGTTTTTTTGTTTTGCTTCATGTGTCGCATGATGAGGCACTTTACCTCTCGACACCATTGAAAGTACAGTCTCATAAAAACACTTGATGCCAAGAGTAATCATGTCTGAGAGGATGTTTCCCTGGTCATGTCTCACGTGTTGCTAGGAAGCCGGACAAAGACGATCACTGAATCCTCAGGATGGGATAGTCCCGGGGGGATTCTGACAGAGCTAGTATTTAGGATCTAGTATCTTTACTCTGTTGCCCAGTTGCTCCAGTAACTGAGCCTCTGTCAATCAAGTGACCCTCATTGTCTGGAATAGGTAAGGTATGTCCCCGAGAATGTGATTACAGCTTGTTAATAGATGTGGCTCTCTTAAGAGCCACAAGGGGGGACTGTTGTGGAAAAATTAATCCACTGCTATAATAAATCTATGTCTGTGTGTGTATCTGAGTGCAGGTCCTTTGCCCTCTGACTGAAATGGTTTACAGATAGCCTGTAGGTTGTTTCCTCTGGGATAACTGCCAGTATCAACAAAATTATTGTTTGGAGATAAGGGTGCAGGTGTTCGTGTCAGAAAACTTGGGGGAGGCTGCCTCCCATGGGGAAAAGTGCCGGCCGCCCACGAGTTTCCAATTAAAATTATTAGGGAGTAAAGATTCGCTCTTTCCTTAAATTGTGCAATACTGGCAGCTGGCAGTGGCAAAAAGAGGGATGGGTTAAGGGCGTCAACTGACCTCTGCTCAGAGGGTTTAAAGGGTTTAGTTGTCAGACAGTGGGTTCAGAGGGCTTCCGGAACCTCTGTCAGTGTTTTGGCCTGTATTAAACAGAATAAACACTTTTCTTCTTGGCATCTGAAGACTTGGCTCCTGGATTCCTTTGATGATTCTATGGTGAGACTTAGATATTTTCAGACCTAGAACTTAGAATTAAATTACAAGTGTTAATACATAGAGTGATCAGGTTACACAGAGATCTTACGTAGTGGGGCAACTGGCCCCCCACTACACAGCGCGCGATGATCTTTCAAAGGATGCGAAATTATGCTAATGTGTAAATGTTTTTTTTTTTAAATCAACACGCGATAAGAAAATAGCCTAGCTTATGATCATTTACAGGCTCAAACGAGTATGCAGAATAGCGGCAGTGACAGAGGTGACACAGAGAGACGGGAGAGGACAGAGAGGAAAACAGATGAGGGAAAAGAGGGGAGGAAATATAGACGACAGGATTTTAAAAACGTCTGTCAGGATATTAATGTCAGATATAAACCCAATTTATATTTTACTGACATTAGATTTGTTTCTGTAGAGATATCCAGATTTTGAAGGCTTTTATTATTTTGGTAGGCTAGTTGTTAGTCCAGTAGTTATTGGATTGTTCTTGATGGTATTTCCTCTGTTGGAACTTATTTTGAGCTTCACTTTCTTGTAAAGCTACTTTGATGGACTAAAGTGGAAGTTAGAGCAGGGTGCAAAGAAATTCTGTTGGATGTGGTCATAAAAGTGAATCATTTCCACCTGTATGCAGGTAGAACATGCACTAAGACAGAACAATGCTAGAACTGCTATTATTACTTTTCATAACATGCTGAGAGCTCAACCCTGCAAGGAAAGTTCTAAAGCAGCAGGAGAGAGAGAGGGAGAGAGCAATTTTTTTCATGTCCCTCCCAGGAATTACTCTCTGAAATTTTGCTGTTTATTGCCCCCCCAAAAATGAAATCGGACTTTTGCCCCTGCCTCTGGACATCAGTATCAAGGTTTTTTCCACACCTTTCTACACAAACATCCAGATTCTTTTGTCAGGATCCCACCCTCCTTTCTCACTGACCTCGGTGCTCCCGGATGTCACTGAGGTCCCACCAGTAGGGCTGGGTATCAATCTAAAAGTTTCGATACCGGTACCAATTCCGATACCTTCACTTCGATACCGGTTCCTAAACGATACTTTTTTCGATACCAGTTTTACAATATATACTCTAACAGAATGAAAATTGCATTACACATTACTTTTCACATCTTGAGTTTAATTTTCCAGTGATTTCCAGTGCAAAAGAACATTTGCAAGCAATGTACAGTTCAGTACATTCTGAGCCACCTTCGGCCCCGGACCCTTCCTGGCCGACCCGGAGCCGGTCGCGGCGCACCGCCGCGGAGGAAATGCGCCAGGCGGGGGACGGCCCGCACCCGGTGAGAGGTCCCGCGAGGGGATCCTCCCGCACCGAGCGGCCGCCCCTGGCCCGCCGAGTTGAATCTCCCGGGCGGACTGCGCGGACCCCACCCATTTACCTCTTAACGGTTTCACGCCCTCTTGAACTCTCTCTTCAAAGTTCTTGTCAACTTTCCCTTAAGGTACTTGTCGACTATCGGTCTCGTGCCGGTATTTAGCCTTAGATGGAGTTTACCACCCGCTTTGGCATATACTGCACCGCGCACTATTGGCGTCTGTGGCGTGGGAGAGCTCAGCTGCAGAGGGGAGAGGTGTGGAGGAGAGTGTGTGGAACCAGCGTCAGGTTAATTAGCGCAGCTGGCACCAATTAGACTCACCTGATTCTCTCGGCAGTAACAGACTGAAGCAGAGGACAAAAGACAGACGGACAGAGAGGACGGGGGAACGGACGAGCGGAGGACAGCGGACAGGACGAGGTCCGGTGGAGCGGGCAGCTTATCGAACGAGATCCTGTGGAGATCCGGCTGACGCTGAGACTGTTTACCGGAGGAGAACCGGCGGAGAGCCGGCGGACGTTGAGACTGTTTACCGGACGAGGTCCGGTGTAGCGCCGGGCAAGGAAGAGAGACTGTTTTATTTACATTGAGACGGTGTGGTGAATAAAAGACTTTGTCTGCATTGGCCGAACTGCCGTGGTTATTGTGCTGAGCAGAGCCGCAGACAGGTTCTCCTGTTACAGCGTCCATTTTACAAAAGTAGAGCCACGTTTTAGACCTCAGAGGCATCTTTTCCCACTTCGACGACATGCTACACAACTGCAGTAAATTTAATGTACCTAACGTGAAACCTGTCTGTGAACGGGCAGCATGCTTTTTTCCGGCTTGCCGCAATCACGTGTAATGTTACAGTCAATCACAGGTTTGCTTTATCATAATCACGTGATAAGTACCGGAACATGGAACCGAAAGACGAGGCTTATTTCGATACTCATTAGTACCGAAACATTTCGGTCGGTGCCATTAAAGAACCGAAGTTCGGTACTCAGCCCTACCCACCAGTGAGCCCAGCTGGGGTCCCCCTGTATCTGCTCTATGTCCTGGCCTTCACTGGTTCCCAGCCCAGCCTCCAGAGGGGTTCAACCTCTGTTGCCATGGACCACAGCCCAGCCTTTGGGGAACTAAAACCATTGGTCCAGCCTGCCTGACCAGCCTCCAGGCCACCCACCAGATGGTTCCATTTCCCTGACCAGTCTGACCTCCACCTACCCCTGGATCCCACTCCTCATCAGAGATTCTCCACCAGCACCCTGACCGGCCTAGCTGTACACCAGGAGGAGCACATAACCCCTTTTCAATAGAGCTGGTTCCAATTCAAGTTCGAAGCCAGTGCCTGACCTGGCACCACTTTTTATCATCATCATTCATTATCATTAATATGAGTCTAAAACTGATTCAGATGATCAAGTTAACACAATGAAGTAAAAAGTACTGGTAATGTGCAGCTATTTTTATCATTTCAAGGGAAAATGCTGATTGTTGTGTGATTTTCCAGCTTTGCAGATGTGGAAATTCAATGCATTCATTTCTTATACACAGATTTCTTTGGTGGTTTTTAGTTGTTTGCAAATAAAACATTTCACACTGTTGGAAATGATTACAGGTATTTTTTGTAACATTTTATAACATTGTTTGGACAAAGCAATAATTAATCAGTTAATGGAGAAAATGATTTGTATTACAGATGCTATCAACAGCATGTCTTCGGTGCTGGAGCAACTGTCTCAGAAATAAACTGAATTGTCCACTATTTCTGCCTTTTCTAGAAAAAAAAATCTTTTCTGTTATTCTTTTCCCTCTTAGCTATTTAAGTTCACTTGTATTTTTCCTTTTGCACTTTGGATAGATGTGGTATCCTGACAGTTACTGGTAATTGCTAATTATCATTATTTACCTGCTAAGTTACCTTGTTATAAATTAATGTGATAAGCTAGTCTCGAGGGTCCACTCGGTGGCGATCATGACACGCTGTCAAGAGTGCATGCAAGAAAAACAGAAGAAGTTGTCTGAGGGTCTGGCTAATGCTCATGTCGTGGTCCAGTCATGTGTGTGAGTGTAACATTCCATGCTCAAGCCCTCAGTAAAAGTTGAGTTTAAACTGAGATGTTGTGAACATTCGGTTCATCTCGCAATGCAACATCTTTTTGGCAATGAGGATAAAGACTGCTGGACATTAAATGGTGGAGTGACAAGTCGGGCTAGCATATGCTAATGCTAACACTGTGCGGTACCTAAACAGCAAGGAGGGAGACGTGGTTTTTCATCTGGGTAAGGAGAGAGTACATAAAGAGAAGAAATGGTGACAATCGGCACGCTAGCAGCGTTTGATCAGAAGAATCAAACCTGGAAGGAGTATTGTGAAATAATGGAACAGTTTTTTGCGGCCAATAACATTGACTATGCAGATAGACAGAGAGCTATACTCATAAGTGTCTTCAGAGCATCGACATGCAGTTTGATGCAGAACCTTCTCAGCCCAGACAAGCCGAAGAACAAGACATACACCGAACTGGTACGTCTGTTAAAGAACCACTTTGATCCAAAGCCAAGCGAAATCGTACAAAGGTACAAGTTTGATTCTCGAAGTCGCAAGTCTAATGAATCAGTGATGGAGTGTGTAGCAGAGCTGTACGGTGGCCCTGAAGTGCAAACCACAACAGCAAATGACTAAACACTTTGGCAAATAACTAAACACAACGGCAAATAACTAAACACAACGGCAAATAACTAAACACAACGGCAAATAGCTCTGTATACCGGAAGAGGTAGGTACTTGTGGCGGTATTAATCGTCCGTGATTGGACGAGAGAGAGAGAAGGAGAACTTGCTTGATTGGCCAGGCATCACACCTATCGATGCCTGGCCAAGGACCTGGACGCTTACGCCATGAACACGGACATGACAATGGACGGCATCGGTCGCCTCCACGGCGGGGTGGCGGTGAGCTCCGTGGCCCCTGACGCAGAGCTGATGAGCAGCGACAGCGAGCATCACGGCCGCGGCGGCTCATCGGGGGGACACAGGGCTGCGGCGGCGGCTGCAGATATTACAAAACAGGGAGAAAGAGGAGTGCTCCTCACTGTCTTGCCCACTGTGTGCAGAACATGTCACTAGGTGGAACACACTAGTTTAGCTGTGTTTAATTCATTAAAGGTTTGTTTATTTTAATGCACTGTTATTAATATGTTGTGTAAGATGTTTGTTAAAGCTTTATTAGAACAGTGTCACGTGAATAAAAAGTTATGCGATCTGTAATAGTAGTGCTGATTTCAACTCCCAAATCGTTAGGTATCGATAGGCGTGATGCCTGGCCAATCAAGCAAGTTCTTCTTCTCTCTCTCTCGTCCAATCTCGGACGATTAATACCGCCACAAGTACCTACCTCTTCCGGTATACAGAGCTATTTGCCGTTGTGTTTAGTCATTTGCCGTTGTGTTTAGTTATTTGCTGTTGTGGTTTGCACTTCAGGGCCACCGTAGAGTTGCGCCAGCTGGTGCCGGACTGCTACTATGGAGACACCTTGCAGCAGATGTTGAGAGACAGGATTGTTTGAGGGATTAACGACAACCAGATTCAAAGACGACTCCTGGCAGAAACAGATTTGATATTTAACCCCACAAGGTTCAGTCAATTTCCGCCTGAAATTTCTACTGAAGATGTACAGAAAGTAAATTGAATGCTGTTCTTGAACTGTTTGGAGTACAGGCATGGTTGGGGTCTCCTTTGAAAGCTGACAACCTGAATTTTCACCCAGTGCAGTCAGAATTACTCTAGGTGCTACTGGTACAGAGTATTTTATGTTGGAACACACTGAATTAGGATGAATTTTATTCTCGCCTAAATTTTTTCCCTAATAAAACACCTGAAAATAAATGTGGCAGCACTGTGAGAGCTTGAAACACAAAAAGGCAACAGCCTGGGGTCTTACATAGTTCAGGTCAAAATTTCAGAGCAATACTACAAGTAATGAGTGTTTCACACATGTTTTTGTACTGATATGGCCAGGCACTGTCAATTTTGAACACCCTCTGTACACCCTCTGCACACCCTGGGCACAATGGTATATGTTCGTTTTATAGCCTGTTTTCACATTATTTTCACTCCAAAAACTCATAAAGAACTCAAAAAATGCACTTCAGTGTGGATCAGACGCAGATACTGGGAGGGAGACAGAGAGGCTCATTCTGCAGCCAGAGTCAAGGTGTGAAACGTCACACAACCCTGCTGGTAGAGGCTCTATTTATATCCTGGTATTCAGCAAGCTCATTGGCTATCAGCCCTGTCAGTCAAAAGTTTCCTCCGACGTGATTTGCTCAGAATTTACTGACTGATGACATAGGTGATGATGATGAGACTCTAAGCTTTCTCTCGGTGTATAGTGTTTGAATCATCGCGTTGGCAGTGTCGTTTTATTTCGAAAAATGCTTATGCAGATATCAAAACGGCCCGCCCGCAGGCCGCTGGACTTTAACAGATTGGCAATTGCTGTGGCAGCAGAGACTGCAACCAAAAATGCCCAGGATTTACAAAATCCCAGTGCTGCAGTTAAGTGCTTTAAAGTAAACGAGGGCTCACACGAGAGTGGTGAGGTCAAGGAAGCTGCGCCAGAGTGTTACCGCTGCAAAGGACAACACTTGGTACCTGAATGTAAGTTTAAACAAAAAGAATGTCATGCCTGTGGAAAAGTAGGCCATATTACCAGAGCCTGCCACAACAAGAACACACAGAAGAAATCAATGAAAAAATCAGCTGAGGCTAAGAGAGAGAAGGGGCGGAGTTCAAACTACTGTTAACACAAAGTGCAGGAGAAACAAGAGGACAGTAACACGGATAGCTCAGAAGATGGCACATTCACGCTGAAGTGCATGGAGTTCAAACTGAGTCGCATGAGTGAGGTGCACCTGAGAAAAGTTGACCCATATACAGTGAGTATGAGGCTGAATGGAAAATGTGTTACTTTTGAAATAGACGTTGGATGCAGTCTCACAGTAATGAGTGAGAAAACATTTCAAACAATGTTTCAAGGCGCTAAAACTCCCCGCATTAGACCAGTCCAGATTAAGCTGGAGACTTACACAGGGTACCCAGTGAAAGTAAGTGGAGCTGCTTATGTCAGAGTGAAGTACATGCATCAGAGTGTTAAACTGCCTATCATAGTGGTCAAAGGGGATGGCCCATCCTTACTAGGGCGAGGCTGGCTGGAGGACATACGGCTAAACTGGAAGGAAATTAAAGACAGACACAGAGCTCGTCGAGTGCAGCACATCCAAACTGGGAACAAAGCAGTGCAAGAAACAAAAGAAAAAGCTCTGCAGCAGGTGCTAAGCGAGCACAAGGAAGTGTTCAAAGAAGAACTTGGCACACTGAAAGGTACCAAAGTCACCATCCACGTGAAAGACAATGCTGTTCCACGATTCTTCCGACCTGGTTCCATTCCTTATGCCATGAAAATTTAAGTGGATGAGGAAATTGACAGGTTGCTGAAGAAAGGAATAATCACACCAGTAAAAAACTCAGAGTGGGCTGCTTCAGTGGTGCTGATCTTGAAACCAGTAGGAACTGTGCGGTTCTGTGGAGATTATAAGCTCACAGTGAACACCGTTTCCTCACTGGAATGATATCCAATACCCCGAGTTGATGACTAGCTGAAGGAGAACAGTTTCCAAGCTGGACATGAGCCATGCATATCAGTAAATACTGATGAATGATGACTCAAAAAAATACCTGACAGTGAACACACATCGAGGAATGTTCACATACAACAGACTGCCGTTTGGAGTGGCTTCTGCACCCGCCATATTCCAAAGTACCATGGAGGGTCTGTTGAAAGGAATTCCACTCATAGCAGTGTACCTGGATGACATTTTGGTGAGTGGAGTGGAGTGGATATGGCTGACTATCTAAAAAATCCTTGACGCAGTGCTAACAAGGCTGGAAGAGGCTGGGCTGCGCTTAAGGCGAAATAAGTGCACCTTCCTACAGGATGAAGTGGAGTACTTGGGGCACAGGATGGATGCCCAGGGACTTCACCCAGTGGAAAAAAAGTGAAAGCCATCCAGGAAGCTCCTGCTCCCACAAATGTCACTGAACTCAAGTCTGGAAACCTGCTAGCCCCACTGCATGAACTGTTGAGACATGAGGTGCAATGGAAGTGGAAAAAAGAGCAAGAGGAAGCCTTTCAAAAGTTCAAGGTCTTGCTGAACACATCAGATGTGTTAATTCACAACTCTCCTGACCAAGAATTAATCCTGTCATGTGATGCTTCACCTTACAGAGTAGGCGCGGTGTTTTCACATCGAATGGATGATGGGAGTGAAAGGCCCTTGGGATTTATGTCACGCACGCTACAGAATGCTCAAAAAAGATACTCTCAACTTGACAAGGAAGGCTTGGCAGTCATGTTTGGTGTAGAAATGTTTCACAAGTACCTGTATGGCCATGCCTTCACCATTTACACATCACAAGCCTCTGATCTATCTCTTCAACGAGAAGAAACCCATCCCACATATGGGTTCATTGAGAGTGCAAGGATGGGCTGTGCGTCTCAGTGCTTACGAGTACAACATAGTCTACAAACCAGGAAAACATCATGCCAATGCAGACGCGTTGAGCAGACTGCCTGTGACTGAGAAAATAGGTAAGGGGGAGAAAACAGAACAAGTCCTGTTGATGGATCTATTGGATGAGACACTGGTGGACACAAACCAAATCAAAATCTGGACAGCTAAGGATGTAATACTGTCACAAGTTCATGCATACGTCCTTACAGGAGGGCATGCTGAGACTGACGTCTGCTTCAAGCCTTACCATCAGCGGAGAATGGAGCTGAGTGTGAGGGATGGTTGTGTCCTCTGGGGAACCAGAGTTATCATACCAAAAAAAGGCAGAGATAGAATGTTAAAACTGCTTCATCAAACACATACTGGCATAACGAAGATGAAAGCTCTGGCTAGATCTTATCTGTGGTGGCCAGGTATGGACCAGCTGCAGCTGTGTTTCTGAGCTGTGAATAAAGCTACCAGTGTCCTCTATCGGTCGTCTCTACAACTGTTGGACTCTTGTTCTGCAGCTGAACCACCATGGAGACAAAGAAGAGCAGCTGTACCTCTGCTCTTTGATCGGCCTCCACCGTCTTTGAAGACCATCTGTCCATAAGTGACGTCTTCTCTTCCTTTCACTGCCGAGTAGACTGCAGCTGGATCGCTCTCTGTAAAGTCAGATAGATCCAGATCACTGCAGGTTCTACAGCTGATACCAGAACAGAACCAAGACACAATGATCCTCTTCATAGAGGCTGGAATGGAAGATCAGGTTAGAACTGCAGACACAAGCGTCACCAACAACAAGTACAGTTCACACTTTGACAGTTTTTATCTTTTTAACACCTCTGCTGCTGTACAGGATGGAAACACTGACCTCAGAGCTGCTAGATTTAGTCAACGCCTTCATGTATTGAAGGTGTTGCATCGCTTCAACTTTATCTGAATTTAAACACAGATAAACTGAACTTAAGTGTTGGTGTGACATAAAGCAGAACTGTGTGAGGGTCAGATGAAGAAAACTCTCTGAATAACAGTTTTTAGAGCAGCCTGCAGTGGAACAAAGAGTTCTGATCAGAAACAGGAACCTTGACGACCACAGAGCTGCTGGTTTCCTTTAACAGACTCACCACAGGAGACACAACACACAGTCCAGCACACCAAGAACACACTGAAAATAAATCATCAGACGTAGAAACTGTTCTGTTAAAGATGTGGAGGATTAAAGCTGCAATAAGTTTAAATCTTGGTGATCTGTGAGCAGAGACAACAAAGAAGAGGGCTGTCAGTCGCTCTGAGGGGGAATTCCTACAATTACCAGAATGCTTTGCAGTCTGTTACTTCCTGCTTCCTCAGCTCTGTGATTGGCTGAAACACTGATCCTGCCTTCTGCTGAGGACGGACTCTAACAGTCTGAGGTCAAACCTGGATCCTCACAACTCCATCCAGGAGACTGAAGAAGAAGACGTCAGTGAAGAAACAAAGAAGCAGTGAAACATTCTTCATGGAGAAACACGTCTTATTGTAGAGTGACTCCTAGAAAGGTCAAATAAATTATTTATGTTGTCTCAGAAGAACTTTGGACACTCAGCACATAAAACTCTACCTCTGCTCCGTCTGATTGGCTGCTGTTGATGATGTAATACTCTGATGTCACTGTATGTGATGTCATCTCCTCCAGCTTCTCCTCCATCAGCTGAAATCAACCAAAGAGACAGAATTTACTCTGAAAGAATCTTAATGATCTTTTATTTGATAACATTGTTTTTGAGTTTGTCTCACCTTTAGGTCTCCTGAGAACACGACGTCTCACCAGTAGAACCAGTAAAACCAGTAAAACCAGCAGAACCACAACACCAACACATGCAACAGACAAGACCACAGGAAGAGAGAGAGAGGTAGGAGGAGAACCAGGAGAACCTTGAGTAGCAGTGGATGTAGGAGTAGAGGTGGATGTAGGAGGAGAGGTGGTGGTGGATTTCCCTGAAGAAATAATTAATATTTATGATCACATAAATGTTGAAACCTGCTGAAGTCGGTGCAGAAAACACCTGTCCTCACCTGTGACAGAGATCCAGCTGGATGGAGACTCTCCATGACTGCTGATGTTACACCTGTAGAGGCCTTCATCAGACCTGGAAACATGGAGGATGGTCATGTGACCTCCGGGCTCAGTCCTGATGAGGGAGCCATCTTTATAGAAAGCAGCTGGGAGGGGGGAGTCCTGCTTTGATTGACAGCTCAGAGTGAGGGGATCTCCCTCCATCACAGGGAGGACAGGACTCTGCAGGATCACTGATCCACCTCAACACAGAGACAAACTACAGCATTTCATCCATTCACACACAGCTTCATCAGCACTGACTGCACAGCTCATCTTACCAGAAACAGTGAGGTTGATGCTCTGACTGGCTGCTGCCTCCATGGACTCACACCAGTAAACTCCACTGTCAGACTGGAATAGTTTACCAATGGTACAGCTGGAACCAGATCCTTTTCCCCAGTCAGTTCCACACTGAGTTCTGGTTCCTCTGGTTATGTTTCTCCTCAGAGTCCATCCAGCAGATCTGTCTTCATCCTCACAGCTCAGAGAAACAGAATCTCCTTTAAAAAACTGAGATCTGTTTGGACTCAGGTTCAGCTTCACCTGGTTTGTTCTGCAGCTCATCAGTGAGAGCAGAACTAAAGAGAAATCACACTCAGGTTGATCAGAGTTTGATATAAAAGAGAATTATGCACAGAAAAGTAAATAAAGCTGAAGTGAATCAGTCAGAATGTAAAATATCAGTGAGGAAGCTTCATTCCAGGGTAATTCTAAGGTCTGTAGTTCATAATGTCTGATCTCCATGCAGCAGATTCTTTGTGTTTTAACTTCTGTCTCATTTTTCTTCACTGTGGTTCATTTTTAATCTAAAGTCCTGCAGCTCTGTGGAACCAGAACATCATGAAGGAGAGAGAACTCAGAGACGTCTTCTGGCAGTAGTCTGGTGTCTTTATTTATTTATAAACTGATAAAAACACGTTTTTTTCCTTTACAGAATAAAAATAGTCAGAAAAAGGGAACTAAAATTTCATCAGCACACTTCAGTATTTATATTTACACTCTGGCTCAAACCCACTGAGAATCTCTCAGAGGTATTAAAGTCACCTCACTGTTTTTTTATCCGCTTTCTTCTTTCATAAGTTTTAGTACTGAAACACAATCCTGATTAAAAGCATCTTCTGTTAGTTGAAAACACTTTAATCCATTTTTTAATGGCATCCTCACATCTGGTTAGAGGTGTGAAAAGGTGGTTTGCTATTTATTTTACAAGCCTGACATGAGCGAGAGGTTCTGAAGTTTTTTTTTTTTTGGTTTATTGTATTTATTTATTTTACAGTTTTGAAAGAATTAAAAAAAAAAAAAGTATGTTCCAAAGTTGAATCAGGTTTGCTTAAAGTTTGTCACAAAGGTAAAAATCTGACATTTCTTCTGTTCTGGCTGATTAATGGTGTCATTTTTGTCGTTTTAAAGGTAACATGAACTTTCATGTGAAATGAGTTAAAGAGTAGAAATCTGCATCTCTGACAGAAGAAGAATCACTGATCACAGTCAACATTATTTACATGGAACAGAATCTGACTAATCAATCAATCAATCAATCAATCAATCAATCAATCAATAACTAACTATTCACATGCAGATCAAAGTGTAAAAGCAACACACTGAAACAACAGAACTGAATAAAACAACAAGGACAGAAGCAAAGTTTCGATGCTAAAGTATAAATAAAGTCTAAATAATAGAGTTTAAAACTAAACTCCCAAACTTCTTCCATCTCAGCTTCAGTTGAGTCTGAGTGTTTCTAGTTTGAGGTCAGTTTCTCTCAGTTTCTCTCTGATCCAAACTTCCAGCAGTAAACTGATGTGTTCCATTCAGGCCTTTCTATCTAAAATCCAGTTTAACACTCGCTCAGTCAGTCTGGGCTCGTCTGCAGACACATAGAGCTGAGTGTCGTCAACATAACTGTGGACAGAGAAGCCTCAGAGCCTCCTGATCACTCTGATCATGGACTGATTACAAAGGAACATTCCTAAAGCTGACCCATGTGCTACTTTGCAGTCATCTATAGATCAGAACAATCTTCTAATAGTAAATATAGCACCTGCCTGAACATTGAATTTCTACAATTCTGCTTTAAAAAGTGAGAATAGAAACTGGTCTTCAGTTACTGGATGTATAAAGCAGTAAAAGTATAAAGCAGACACATTTTATGGCTCTAAGTTCATCCCAGTCTGTTTCTTTGTGTCCACTTTCCTTGTTAATGGTTAAAGTTCCTCTGCAGACCTTTCATGTTTCCTCCTCCATCATCAGTAAAATCAAACAGATTCTCTACTTACAGAGCAGACATCGTACAGACGTTTCCTCCATTGTGCTACTGAGCTGTCTGAGGGATGGTTTTTATTCTAATGTGACTCCATGTAAAGCCCGCCCTCTTCCTCTCTGTTTTGTCTTCCTCTCTCACTCAGACAGGAGCAGATTCAAGCTTTTATTTTAAATAAGTGAAAATACAAATCGTGTTATTATAAATTGATGAGTGAAGGACTGAAATGTCAACATTAACAGCAGGTATTTAAGGAGCAAAAAGTGAACTTTAATAAAAAAGCGAACTCAAAAAACACACCGCAGTCCTTAAATCTAAAGTACATGAAGCTGGAAAAAATACTTTGTAATTCCAAACGGTACAGAAAATCATGTTACAAACTGAAAAACAAAAACCCATCCATCCATTATCTTCCTCTTTTCTGGGGTCAGGTCACAGAGGCAGCAGATGAAGCAGATAATTCCAGACGTCCCTCCTCCCAGCAACACTTTCCAGCTCTTCCTGGGGGATCCCGAGTCGTTTCCCAGGCCAGATGAGATATATAATCCCTCCAGAGGGTTCTGGGTCTACTCTGGAGTCTGGAGGAGGACCTGTTCGGGACACTTCCTTTGGCTGCTGATCCTTTACCTCTACTCTGAGTTTGCTCCAGACGTCAGATCTTCTCACCCTATCTCTAAGGATGAGCCCACCAACCCGGAGGGAGCAATCTAATGGTTTCCATCAGAGAACCATGGCCTCAGACTTGGAGGCGATGACTCACATCCCCGCCACATCACACTCAGCTGCAACAGCTCCAAGGGCTTCAGAGATGAAGGTCACAGTCTGAGGAAACCAACAGACCCACATCATCTGCAAATAGCAGAGACGAGATCTTGAGGTCCCCAAACTGGACACCCTCCTCACCCAAGATCCAGCTGTGCCCTGAGATCCTGTCCATGAACAGGATCAGAGACAAGGGGCCCCCTGGAGGAGTCCAGCATTCATTAAAAACAAGCACAGTTCTCACTTTGGTTGTACAGGGACTGAATGCTTCATATCAGCGAGCCTGGTACCCCATACTTCCTCAGTACCCCCACAGAGCCCCTCGAGGGACATGGTCATAGACCTTCTCCAGATCCACAAAACACGTGGACTGGCTGGTCCAACACCCATGACCCCCTCAGCAGCTCCACAAGAGTAAAGATCTGATCCACTGTTCCACGACCAGGACAGAATCCACATTTATAATTGTTCCTCCAGAATCTGAGGTTTGACAATCGGTCAGAGCCACCCTTCCAGCACCCAGAGTAAACTTTCCCAGGGAGGCTGAGAAGTGTGATACCTGGTAGTTGGAACTCACTCTCTAGTCCCCCTTTTTGAAAATGGGAACCACCACTTTGGTCTGCCACTCCACAGGTACCATACCTGAGGCCCACATTGCAGAGACGTGTCAGCCAAGACCGTCCAACAATGTAGAGAGCCTTCAGCATCTCAGGGAGGATCTCGTCCACACCTGGAGCCTTACCACCGAGGTGCATCTGCCATGGATATGGACAAAGATTAACCCGAGTCTTCAGGCTCTGCCTCCTTCACAAACAATGTCTTTGCTGGATTCAGGAGTTCCTCAAAGTGCTCTTTCCACCGCCCAACAATGTCTCCAGTTTGGGTCAACAATTCTCCCCTCGGTTGTACACAATCTCGGAAAGGTCCTGCCTACCCTTACTGAGGCATAAAAAAGTTTGTCAGAACTTCCTCAAAGCCAACCAAAAGTCCTTCTCCGTAGCCTGTCTGAACTCCTCCCACATAACAACTGCTGCAGCTGCTGCCCTTTTGGCTGACTGATACCAGTCAGCTGTTTCAGGAGCAGGGGTCTCCTTTATTTGTCTGGTGTCTGCTTCCAAACTGTAGGGGGCAGTGTATCTAAACACACATCTTCCTAGTCTACTCTTGTACTAAACTAGAGCAGAAGAACATTTCCATCTTTTACACCACTTACAACATGGCATTTTACCAAATAGTTGCGTTTCAGCAGTTAGTTTTAATTTCACACCATGAATTGTTCACAACCCGGTTACCATGGTGATCTCTGTGTGGTAAATCGTAGAAATGTCTGTATTTCTGGACTTCAGCTACGTGTAGGTCCTGGGGCCTATTTCTCCAAGCAGGTTTTACAAACTCTGAGTTTCATCCTCAACTCTGAGTTGATCTACTCTGAGATAGAAAACTCTGAGTTTTCGGTTTCACAACGGCTGATTTGAGTTGGTTTAATCAACTCAGAGTAGTTTCACTTGGAGTTAAGCGCGTGCACCACAACTCTGAAAAGACAGCATCAATGGAGCCCCGATTCGACGAGTCACCATGGAAACGGGGAAGCGAAAGGCTGCGTTTTTGAACTGGAAGTTTTTAACGCGCTCATATGGCGAGTTTGAAGACGTTTTTAGAAAGAAGTGCAACACCGCTGCAGCTGCAAAAGAGAGAGAGACGACGTGGAGAACAGCCCGGATCAATGCGTAAGTTTAAATGTAGTCCTTTGTAATCGTAATAATATTACAGGGAATAACTGTCTGAATGGTAGAATAATAAGTTATTTCATTTAGGGGAAATCCCGACGGGGCAGCAGCTTAAGATGAAATATAAAAACATTGTTCAAACAGGTCAGACCTCGGCATTATCTCATGGAGGTACTTCATGTTGATCATGTTTTACATTGTAAAGTAGCCTAAATATTAAGTGGCTGTTTGACTGTGCAGTTGTTTTATCCACACACAGCCTAAATGTCTGCATCCATATCATGTCCTGTTAAATAATTAAGACTATTTAAACTAACATAGACTTCTGCTCAGCCAACAGAAAGAAAGCAGATGCCTGTAAAACGGTGAAATATAAGGTCATGGATGCATATATATATATATATATATATATATATATATATATGCATCCATATGTAACATTCACCAGAGACAGAGGGGTAACTCTGGCCTGTTTCACAAAGAGGGGTAACTTAAACTCTGGGTCAGTTACCGCAGTAACAGACTCTATGACTCTAACCTGGTCACCAGCAGGTTTATCTGACAAAACCTCCAGTTTCTCTCTGTCTCCGCCCTCTTTCAGCCACACGCTGTTTCATTTCCTCATTCATTCAGTCAGTAAGCGAGCGAGTTTTGGCGTAGAACAGCTTTTATTAACGATCCAGTGGATAAAGGAGCAGCATTACTGCACAGATAATTAAATATTCGTCGGTAGATTGTTATCAGACCGAGCATAAATGTTCTTACATTTCCGGACAATTATCGGTTTGAGCGGTACCGTTTCATAATCGTTTCAAGTCCATAATCTACATAAACAACCTAATCCGTCCTTACATTTACATTACCAACCAGTCATGCTCTCACATCCAGCAGATATTGTGTGCTGCGCTGCGGTTCTTTGCAAATGGAAGTTTTTATATGATGTCGGAGATGCAGAGTAAGACAACTGTATGGAGGACAGTCAGAAAAGTTTTCCTGAACCTGAAACGACTTTTACCATCATTGTGGTTTTCCTGGACATAAACCTGTCAGAACATCAAGGAGGATCCACAGGATTGCAGGTGAATGATGTAGAGATCTGTTAAATTCATTTTAAATCATATTCTGTTAATGACATTGTGCTGCAGCCTCAGACTGGGATCAGTCATTTTAATTTCTTTTAGGATTTCCCAGTGTGATTGGCTGCATAGATGCACACACATCCCCATCACAGCTCCCTCACATCATGAACAGGAAGTCCATTCACAGCATAAATGTGCAGGTAGGCTACAGGTAGACTGACTGCTGTTTCTAAATGTTAAAGACTGCATCATAGTTCAACATCTGTCATTCTCTGCACTGTCCAGATCATATGTGATGCTGCATACATCATTTCTAATGTGGAGGCCACGTGGTCTGGGTCTGTTCATGACTCCAGGATTTATGGAGAGTCTAACCTGAGCAACAGACTGCAGCGTGGTCAGCAGCATAAAGATTTTCACAATAGAATTCTCTTGTCTCCCTCCTTTAATATGCTCTGATGTATCCACTATACATTACAGGAGAGTTTGATGGCCTTCTGCTGGGTGACAGGGGTTACCATGACAACCCAGGCTGATGACCTCATACCCTGACCCTGAACCAGGCCCCCAACAGAACTTCAACCGGGCTCACTGCAGGACCAGAGCCCGGGTGGAGATGACCATAGGCCTGCTGAAAGCCCGTTTCCAGAGCCTACGTCTCCTCAGGGTGACCCCTGAGAGGGCCTGTGATATTACTGTGGCATGTGTTGTTCTTCATAATATTACCACTATTAGAGGAGAGCAACACCCTGCCCTACAAACTGAAGACCCAGATGATGAGCCCATCCACCTGCAGCTATCCAGGACAGCAGAGCAGTCAGAGACACCGTATGCAATAATCACTTTAGAGTTTAAGTCTCCATCATCACCACCACAGCAAATAAAGACATGATACACATTTCATTTGCTCTTCTTTATTTCCTACAAATAAAGACATAGTTCAGTTCATGTTCCAGTAGTTAACATAATTCACCTGTGACCATCACCACCTCTAACTTGTGCTCCAGTATTTCAATTTCCAGATCTGCCCTCCTAATCTGTTTTTTGGATTTTTCTCAGCAAATGCAGTTTGTAAATCTGTTTTACTGATAACTGGGAATACATAGAGGACATTAAATTATACAGTTGCACATGAATTCCACAGAATGAAGCTCTGGTGTTTCCTGAACATCCATCTCACTGTGTCAGTCTGTGCAGCGGAAGCTGAGGAACCATCCTGCTGCTGTCCAGCCATGCTCTGTTAAAAAGGATGAGAATGTGCAACACTTCAGTGTAGGCTAAATGTCACACTCTATATTCCACCCAAAATCTGAATGGGAAGAGAACTATCAGTAACATCCTCTGTATGCCTTTCTGGATCCCCCTCTGTAAAGGCAGCAGACACAGTTTCATCCTCTTCATCCTAGATCAGTGACATGGTTCAGTAAACTTAAACTACCATTTGGATAAATCTGTGGAGTGTTGACTACTTACAATTACAAGCTCTGTGATGTGAAGGGGCCAAAAGACAAGAAAAGACACAAAAGAGAACTAAATAATCATATATATATATATATATATATATATATATATATATATATATATATGTGCATCCATGACCTTATATTTCACTGTTTTACAGGCATCTGCTTTCTTTCTGTTGGCTGAGCAGAAGTCTATGTTAGTTTAAATAGGCTTAATTATTTAACAGGACATGATATGGATGCAGACATTTAGGCTGTGTGGATAAAACAACTGCACAGTCAAACAGCCACTTAATATTTAGGCTACTTTACAATGTAAAACATGATCAACATGAAGTACCTCCATGAAATAATGCCGAGGTCTGACCTGTTTGAACAGTGTTTTTATATTTCATCTTAAGCTGCTGCCCTGTCGAGATTTCCCCTAAATGAAATAACTTAATATTCTACCATTCAGACAGTTATTCCCTGTAATATTATTACGATTACAAAGGACTACATTTAAACGTACGCATTGATCCGGGCTGTTCTCCACGCCGTCTCTCTCTCTTTTGCAGCTGCAGCGGTGTTGCACTTCTTTCTAAAAACGTGTTCAAACTCGCCATATGAGCGCGTTAAAAACTTCCAGTTCAAAAACGCAGCCTTTCGCTTCCCCGTTTCCATGGTGACTCGTCGAATCGGGGTTCTATTGATGCTGTCTTTTCAGACTTGCGGTGCACGCGTGTAACTCCGGGTCAAACTACTCCGAGTTAATTAAACCAACTCATATCAGCCGTTGTGAAACCGAAAACTCAGAGTTTTCTATCTCAGAGTAGATCAACTCAGAGTTGAGGATTAAACTCAGAGTTTGTTAAACCTGCTAGTATGGAAGCGAATGTGACTCATATCTCAAATTCAAAAGCATTAGCAGAAATGCTTTTGAATTTCAAAGTCATGGCTGCACTATTTGACTCAAAAATGAAATTAAAAAGCAATATTCCAAAATGCAATTTCATTTTCTTCTTCAACACTGCTCATTCTGTGACTAAATGAAAAAGCAAAAGCAAACTCAGAAATGCTTTTTCGTTTTCGTGTTCGCCCCGCAAAAAGTGTCTCATAATTCAAATGTAAATGCAATCTCAAGTGGCGCAGGAAAGTGCCGTCATGGACCCCCACTCCTTCAGGCCGATACGGGGCAGTGGAGGTAGAGGCATTAGAAGGGCTAAAGCGACAGGATGGACAGGGACAGTGTGATAGAATTTTATTTTAGGCTGGGAATGAGCAACAAAGACATTCTGAAAAGCCTGTCATTGCAAGGAACCATCATTACTGAGAGACATTTGAACAGGATATTGAGAGCCAGGTTGCTTTACCGGCGAAGGCACGACTTGGACGCCGGGATAGATTTTATTGTTGACCAACTGCAAGGCCCTGGAAAGGATCACGGTTACCGATGGATGTTTACAAAGTGTAAACAACACGGTATTTCTATCCAAAAAAGAAGACATCAGGATCCTCCTCTCTCTTCTGGACCCCATTGGTTCCCAGGTTCGCCAGACCAGACGTCTCAGAAGGAGGCAATATTTTGCTCGGGGACCCAACTTTGTGTGGCACATAGACTCATATGACAAACTGAAGCCATATGGGATATGTATTAATGGCTGCATCGACGGGTTTTCACGCAACATCATTTGGCTGCGGGCCGCCTTCACTAACAGCGACCCGAAAATTATCGGAGGGGTACTTCGTGGAAGCAGTGGAGCGCTGTGGGGGCTGCCCAAGGCTCGTACGAACTGACATGGGCACTGAGAACGTGGTGGTCAGAGACCTTCAGCGGTATTTACGGAGAAATGACGTGGATGACAGAGCAGCAGAGAGAAGCTACATCACAGGAGCAAGTACCGGGAACCAGAGAATTGAGAGCTGGTGGGGAGTGAGGAGAAAAGAAGGAATCGAACCCTGGATCACGCTCCTGGCAGAACTGAAGGATGAGGGATTCTTCGCTGGGGATTTCATTGCCAAAGCTCTGTCACAGTTCTGTTTCATGCCAATCATTCAGGTAAATAGCCTATGTCATGATCACAGCAACACATCCGGGAACTGTACAATGAACTCTCCATTACCTTCATGTAATCTTAGAGATTTAAGCCACTGTGAGTTTAATTTGTGTGATGTATTGATTCTTTAAACTGTTGTGGAAGTAAGATACATCACAATGTAGTTTAAGCTACTTTTATTTGCTTAACACAAACTTTTGTTTTTCTTACTAACTGCAAAGACAGAAGAAAGAGGACTATACTTCACTTATTATAGTCCCTAACCACTGTTTAAAAATGGACTGGATGCCAACTGTGACTGAATTGTTCTTGTTTCTTCAACGGGAGGTATTAAATGACATCCGGGGTGTTTGGAATGCTCACCGTATAAGGCCGTCCAAGAACACCAACGTGCCTAGTGGGATACCTGATGTCATGTACTTGGCCCCTCACCTCTGGGGTGCAGAAGACTGTCTTGTTCCACTGACTGATGATTTAACCACATGTAAAGATAGCTGCACATTTGTCAGTTCAGTCCCATGTGATGTGGACGTGTTTGATTTGTGCACAATAATAATGGAAGAATCAGGCTTGGAGTTCCCATCTACCATGTCCCAAGCACTTGATATGTATTTTCATCTGAAGGACATGGTTCATCCACAGTTATTTGAGGCTGTTTAAATGGATACAAGCATACAAACCATGTAGTACATTTGGTACTTTAGTACATGTTTTTACAGCATAATGTATATATTACTTTTCATGTTTGTGTGTTTAGAGAGTAAGAGTAACTATGTAAGTGGTAAGAAATGTTTGACTCAAATAGTTGTAGCCTACAAGTTAGACAAAATGAATCTTTTTGGGCTGGAGTTATTATCCTTCAATTAATATGAAGCGTGTCAAACTGTAAAGGCTTCTAATGTCATTCATAACAAAGTTACATGTTTTTGGTATTTGGCTTTAGGGTAAAGTTCTAACAAAAAAAAAGATCTCTTATTGGCATCACCTAAATGGTAACACACACACAAAAAAAATCCATCTCTAACAAGGACAATAGCACACTGAGCAGCAACAACACAGACTGGCAATGATATCATAAATCTAATGTTATGATCAAGTAGGCTACTGTATAGTGTATCATCAATGCTCCATATGTTTCCTGAGCCTGTTTTTGTTTTTGTGGAAGAGATTAAAACAATTCAATGTTTGATAAAGAACTGTGTTTTTTATAACAAATCACAACACGTTTTGTCAGGGCTCCCTCCTCACCCCCGTCCTTCCGACCTGACATCACCAAGTACCCCCTTTCCCATCTGCTCCTTTCTCCTTCTCCTCTTCCTCTCCCCCTCATGCTCCTCTGCCCTGTCTGTCTTGCTGTCTCCCATCCACTCCTCTGCCCTGTCTCTCCCCCTGCAGCTCGGTGCCTGAGTGGAGTCTAGCTTCTCAGCTGACTCCACTCAGGCAATCAACCTCCTCCACGGCTCCCGGACAGCTGAGGGACATCAAGCTGATTAATCACCTCTGCAATAAGAACCGGCTCATCCTTCCACTCCCTGCCAGATTGTTAAACAAGAACCACGCAGTTCAGTTTGCTCTCTAGCCTCTTACGAGATCTGTTTTGAGTTCCTGCCTTGTTTTCTCACGTTGTTTTCTCCTGCCTCCACACAGTCAGCTGTCCGGGATCCCCGCCATCCTCCTTCCCCTCTGGCTCTCCCCAGACCAGTCTTCACCGGTTTCCCCTTCCTGGACCCCCACTCCTGCCTGGACCCCCACTCCTGCTTGGACCCTTCTGTCCCTGCCTGGAACCCCTCTGCTCCTGCACCCTGGATTTCCCCCCTCCGTGCCATTATTCACCCCCCTACCATTAATCACTTTCATTCGGCCAGCCTTGGTAGTGTGGCTCTCTGCTCGAGTCCACCAGCTCAGACCGTGACAGAACAATCTGGCCAACAACGGACCCGGAGAGCCCACTACCAGGATTTGGACCAACCCTCTCCCCCCCCCACATCCCTCGCCATCCCCGTGACTGGAATCCCTCTGCTCTGCTCCTCGTCTCATCGGCCTCCAGTGAGTTATTCTCTTTCTTTGTTAAGCCTAGTCTAGCCAAGTACACCCCACTATCAGTTTTTGTTGGAGCCACCCTGTTTAGTTCCCAGCCACCATGCCTAGCAAGACCACTCAGCCCCCACCTGATTCTATCACCTCCCGTGAGTTATGTGACCTTTTGTTAAACCGGACCCTGGGTTTGGACCTCCCGAGCTTTCAATCGGAACCAGTTCCCCTGCCTACTGTGGAGCCAATCGTCGAGCGACGAGGACGCCACGCCAGGAGGCGCCGTGGCTCCCAGGATCCTGGCCCATCTAAGCCCCACTTCGACCCTCCACCTTCGGTTCGCATGGGGTCCATTCTCCTGTCCCCTGTTCCCCAGACCCAGAATCAGACCTCCATTCCCCTCAACCAGACCCGGATCCAGTCTTCAGCCCCCCAGAACCGGACCCCGACCCAGTCCTCCGGCCACCAGAACCAGCCCGCTGAACCCCGGAACCAGACCTCCGTTCCCCCCAAGCAGACCCAGTCCTCTGTACCCCCGAGCCAGGTTCCGACCCAGACTTCAGGTTCGTCCTATGTGTTCTTCTTTTCCAGCAAGGAGAACAGTGTTTTGTTTTTTTTTTTTTTTATGCCATTAGTGATCTCTGGTGGGAGTGGAAGGAGGATCCTAGGGACAGCACGGTAGCCCTGGCGCGCAGGTTAGCAGCCCAGAGGCCCGAGCTAACCTGCCACCTACCTAAAGAGATGCAGGACTTCCTGGACACTCCCCCCTACACGCAGCATGACCCTGTTCCGCCCCCTTCTGGTGGGAGTAAACCAGTCACAGAACTCACAACAGGATGCCAGCACTTAATTACAAACATTGGGGCCTGAACGACTACTTTGTGTCAAATCTGTGACAAAACGGGAAGCATTGTGTCCTTGGTAGGGACTTGCTTGCATTCATGTGGATCGAGTACATCCAGCAATTCATCTGTGTCC
Organism: Acanthochromis polyacanthus; assembly: GCF_021347895.1. Classification (NCBI taxonomy): domain Eukaryota; kingdom Metazoa; phylum Chordata; class Actinopteri; family Pomacentridae; genus Acanthochromis; species Acanthochromis polyacanthus. The sequence continues at coordinate 1,521,439 of NC_067136.1, forward strand.
ACTGAATTAAAGTCCTCCAAAGCCTTCTGAAGGACAGATCTTTCTTCTTGTGATACGTACAGCAAAAGGGAATCCTTGAAACTACTGGTTGTCGAGCCATACAGCACCTCTTCCAGAAATGGTATTGCAAGCTTCACTGGGAAGTAACCAGCTTGTTTCCACCCTACTACAAACACTCTAGCTACAGCCTGCCATTCTTCACACTGAAAGTCATGCCTGATGAAGGGGACTTTCACCTCAACTCCCAGTGTGCAGCTGTCATAGATATCCATCCAAAATTCTGTCAGGCAATCTCGCAAGACACCACTTCCTTCCCCCGTTCAAGCTCTCCATTTGGTAAGTGCATTTTGATGTTAACCTCAGATGCAACAATGTTGGGGTCCTTGAAGGCACTGATCAAGTCAGTGAGACAGTGACCTCTTCTTACAATCAGTGTCACAGGACAAGATTGTGGTTCAGGAAGTGCTTGGGCTGGAACATTGGCCTCCCCTGCATGCACCGGTGACAGATCCACAGTTTATGAAATGCATCATCCTCTTTTTCTGGAAATAGTGTTTCAAGGTTTGGTTCATCCACACTTACATCCAGCCTGTCATCCCGACTTACAGTAATAACTTCAGAATCTTCACTTTCGCCCACAGTTGGCAGACCATCCCATGGTAATGTTTCGTTCAGTTCCAAATAGTCACTTCTGGAAGCTCCATCATTAATTCAATAGTGGTTTGGTGATTCTGAATTGTTGTTTTCTACCAACAGATCCTCACCAGCCTGATTCTGTTCATTGTTCGTGAGATCTACCACTGAGGGCTGGCTTGATGCGTGGTCACCCTCCACTCCTGAGGGCTGCCGTCCTGTTTTCTTTTTGGTGCACAGAAAAAGTCGTAGAATTCTGACCTTGCTTTGATTATACAACTCTTCTACTGTATTGGACATATCAACATACATCTGTGAGCTCTCAATATGAGTTGAATAGTGTGAAAGACTTTTGTTGTTTTTTGAAAGGCCTTTGGGGAAAAAAAGACTTTCAGCCATAACTTTGATATTTGCCACTGTTTTATCTTTGCCACTCTGAACAGAATGTGGTCCGGACCAGGTTTGGTCTGCAGCATAAGTTAGCATGGTGATCTAGTCAGGTGAAAACAGAGACACCTTCATGACACAGAAAACTCCGGTTTTATGCTCAATATACTTCGCTTAGTAGTATGCCTACACCCCTCAGCTGTTCTTGAAAAGTGTCCTGATATGTGTGCAGGGCTCCAGGTCCTACAGACACAAATGAGTTTACGGCTACATATTAGCACAACAAAACAACGTGTAGTAACAGGATGAGGATAAAGTCTGTAAACCGGGTGACACGTCAGCTGGTAATCTACCCATTGCAACAAAGTATTAAACATAGGCCTAAATAAATAACTGCCTAAACTTGGGATAAAAAGATATGGACTAGAACAGCTAAGAAAAGACACTCACCTTGGGAACATCACGTAGGTACGGGCAGTACACAGAGCAGGTTGTAGAGAAGGTGCGCTCGATTTGCTTACCCAGCTGTCCAGGAATGATATGAATAGTATTAGTTAGCATTTCGTGCGCACGTTATACCTATTTCGTGGCCACAAATTTCGTGCGCACATATCAGCCAGAAGGGGCCAGAAGGAGTGGGGGTCCATGACGGCACTTTCCTGCGCCACTTGAGATTGCATTTACATTTGAATTATGAGACAATTTTTGCGGGGTAAGCACGAAAACGAAAAAGCATTTCTGAGTTTGCTTTTTCTTTTTGGGTCAGGGGCCAAAAGTGTACTCTGTTTTTCTGACCAAACCAACAAACGAAAGAGGGAAAAACGGCTCAATTTTCATTTTTTCGTTTTCAACCAAAAATGAAAAAACGTTTTTTTCTTTCTCAATTCAAAACCAAAAACGAAACCATCCATCCATCCATCCTCTATACACCGCTTTATCCTCATTAGGGTCGCGGGGGGTGCTGGAGTCTATCCCAGCTGACTCGGGTGAAGGCAGGGGACACCCTGGACAGGTCACCAGTCTGTCACAGGGCTACATATACAGACACACAATCACACTCACATTCACACCTACGGACAATTTAGAGTAACCAATTAACCTCAGCATATTTTTGGACTGTGGGAGGAAGCCGGAGTACCCGGAGAAAACCCACGCATGCACAGGGAGAACATGCAAACTCCATGCAGAAAGATCCCAGGCCGGGATTTGAACCAGGGATCTTCTTGCTGTATGGCGAAAGTGCTAACCACTACGACACTGAGCAGCCCAAAATGAAACCAACACAAGGAAATTACGGCCGAATGTCATTTTTTGGATTTCAATTTTTAATTTTTTCATTTCAGGTTTCCAAACCAAAAAACGGAAGCACGTGACCCCTGACCGTCACGGGTCAAATGGACTCCCTACCAAAATAAAAGCCTTACTAATAAATGGGTGATAAAAGATAAATTACGTTAAAAAGCGTTTTTATTTTTGCACAGTATTTATTATATACACTACTAGGCTTGTGATAATGTTAGAAAATAATAATAGTTATTATTATTAACAACAATACTACTACTACTACTACTATAATAATAATAATAATAATAATAATTACAGGTCTGCTGCCTGGCCTGGATACATCTAATGCGCGGACGTGAGATCGTTAAGTGTTCACCTTTGCGATAAGTGTGACATCAACCGGCACTCCGGTTGATGTTAAGTCTGTTGATCATAAAATACGTGGGTCATTTTAACTTTGTGACATGTCAGCTGCAAGTGGAGCTTGTATGGAAGCGAATGGGACAAGGTACGTTTTATCCGTTTGAATCCTGGCTGTAAAAGACACAAGCAGAAACAAAAAATCAAGCCGTTTTTTCGTTTTTTCATTTTGAGCAAAAAACAAAAAAAACAGAAAACGGTTCGTTTTTTCGTTTTTTCGTTTTGAACAAAAAACAAAAAAAGAGGAAACGGTTGGTTTTTTCGTTTTTACCCCCAAAATGAAAATACGACTCCATATTTCGTTTCATTGGTGGGCGGGGTTTCAGAGCCCACCGGTGCACAATAAAGCTCCTGCCCATCACAATAAAGCTCCTGCGCTGGCATTCATAGACAGACTGACTTTCATTGTATTGCCTGCCCCCACTGCACTTCCCCTAACTCTAAATCAAAGCAAGTCGTGTACACAGTAATGACTGTCATAACCAGTGGTGTTGTCTAGTTTTTTCTACTGGGTATACTCCAACCTCATAAACCAAAGCCAGGTCAGGTTCTCATATATGTGCGCGTGCACACACACACACACATACACACACACACACACACACACACACACACACACACACACACACACACACACACACACACACACACACACACACACACACACACACACACACACACCAGCTCCTTTATTTCAAACTACCAATTAGATACTTATAGACATTATAGCGTCAGCAGCTCCTCCTCCTGCCATCAGGTAGAGCTGATGTTTCCTCTCCATCAGGTAGAGCTGATGTTTCCTCTTCATCAGGTAGAGCTGATGTTTCCTCTCCATCAGGTAGAGCTGATGTTTCCTCTCCATCAGGTAGAGCTGATGTTTCCTCTCCATCAGGTAGAGCTGATGTTTCCTCTTCATCAGGTAGAGCTGATGTTTCCTCTCCATCAGGTAGAGCTGATGTTTCCTCTTCATCAGGTAGAGCTGATGTTTCCTCTTCATCAGGTAGAGCTGATGTTTCCTCTCCATCAGGTAGAGCTGATGTTTCCCCTTCATCAGGTAGACCTGATGTTTCCTCTTCATCAGGTAGACCTGATGTTTCCTCTTCATCAGGTAGACCTGATGTTTCCTCTCCATCAGGCTCCCTTTCCTAAACATTAACCTTATCTCCAGTGTTCCCTAAAGCGGCAGTATTCACAGGACAAGCAACAGGCTTATTAAAACACTGAAATAGTTTCATTTAGCTTTGCTTTCTTTTTCTTATTTTTTCTCCACTGACTGATGTTGGGTCATTAGAAGTTCTAGACTCATGTCCCTCTTCTTCTAAGCCAGGGGTATTCAGCTAAAATTCAGAGAGGTCCAGTCAGCAAAGGTCCAGAACATCATAATGTCTAACTTGAGTTACTGTGATATATGCTGATGTAACCTGGTAGTTTTATTAGAGTCTGCCTGTAATCAAATACTGACCGTCAGATAAATTCAGTACGGTTCAAAAACATTTAGACATTTATTAATAAATAACTTATATGTAACTGTATATCTTAGAATAAAGTGCAGAACTTAAAAAAACATGACTGAACAACCTGAACCAACTTCTATACATCTTTTACAATAATTAAATCTCATAAATGTAAACATTTGAACACTTTTACATTTTTGTCTGTCTCATATCACTCCCCTAATATCTCTGCAGCTTAATGGGAGAACTGAGCTGCTGCTTGTTTGAGCCGTTCTCAAAACATATTTTGATTATGTTCATAGTTGAGAAAGCTGCCTTACAGCTGTTTGCTGAGCCAAACATGGTCAGCATGTGACCACAGTCTGTCCTCTAGAGATGTATAAGGCACAAAAGATAGGACTCTCAGAGCCGATGCTTTGTAGTGAATCTGAAGAGACGACTCCTAACGTATTTAATGGAGTATGGAGTTTAACACTGTCCTAGCAGAAAACACGTTACTGGATCCTAGATTAAAGATGCTTGCCTTCAGTGACAACAGAGCTGTTGATGAGACACTTCAGAGAATATGAGCAGCAGTCTGACACCTCCACCATTAGAGGACCAAGTGGAGGAGGAACCTCAAACTTCTGCTGTGTGGAGCCTCTTTGATGGAAGAGCTACAGGAGATGATTCAGGAGAAATCCTACAGCTGATGTGGTAATGGAGGATCATATCTAGAGGAAGCCCTCATCCAACCAGCAGACGACCCACTGAGCTGGAGCAGGACAAGGCCTCAGTCTGCCCCACCTGGTGAAGGTGATGGAGGAGAGACAACTTCTTCCATCTGAGAGAATCTTCTCAAAAACACAGCAGATATTCACTGAAAGAAGAAATGTATCAGCCCATCCAAGCTCAGCCATCTGATTTTTCTGAATGTCAGCCTGCTCTGAGGACATTTATACTGTTTGAATACTGAGTCTGGTTCTGTTTCTGTTCTGGTTCTGTGGGTTCATGTGCAGAGTTTTGTTCATTTATTTTTTGTGCAAAAAAGTTTGGTTGAAATAATAAACAAAAGCAAGAATACCTGTTTTTGTAACAGAGCAAATGTACAAAATGAGTCAATTATAAGGCTTCTCATAAAAACACTGAATGAAAAAGAGTTTGTCAAAACACAAATGATTCATATTTGCCAGGTTAGGATAAAATATGAGACTACAAAGAATAATAAATTAGGAGCCGTTTGGGAGCCGAAAGAACCGGCTTTTCTTTGGAAGCAGTGCCAAAAGCTCTCTGAAAAGAGCTGAACTTCCATCACTACTGTCCTCTCTGTCCCTCATCTCTCAGCTGCTTTTTGAGCTGCGATGCGATTCAGCGACGTCATTGGCTGAGTAGCGTCACGTGGGATGCCTGAACTCCTACATAATTGGTCTGTGCGTTTCTGAGCCGATAGACCAATGATAAACACTGGAAAGCTGCACCGGTAAAATAGAAGCGACCTGTCAAATTTACACCCGTATAGACGGCGTCTGGGTCCGGATCCGGACCGCTGTCGGCCTTTAGTGAGCCCTGTTCTCAGCCAGACACCTTCCCCGTCCCATACAGCTTCACCGCTTCCTGACACAGAGAAAAGTGAACGTTATGTAAAAAAAACATACTAATACATGTGTTTGCGCATTTTTAAGTGGTTATATGGAAATTTGGGACCTTTTCTAGTGGGTATAAGGCGTATACCTGCGTGTTTACACCCCTGGGTATACGTATCTTTGCGCATTTTTAAGTGGGTAAACAGAAATTTGGAAAATTTTCTAGTGGTGGGGTGTATACCTGCGTATCACGTAGACTACACCACTGATCATAGCTACATGTATGACGTTTGCAGCAAAAAAAAATAAAAATAAAAAACGCGTGGAAATCATTTTAATTTTCAGAGTTAAGATGGATTAAATGCGCTGTCAAACAGCGCTGAGTGGAGCGGCTGACCGGACCAAGACGGCGGCCGTATTTCTCGCTGCGCAATACCCCGAGCAGCGTTGACCTGACCTGGCTTTGGTTTATGAGGTTGGAGTATACCCAGTAGAAAAAACTAGACAACACCACTGGTTATGACTGTCATTACTGTGTACACGACTTGCTTTGATTTAGAGTTAGGGGAAGTGCAGTGGGGGCAGGCAATACAATGAAAGTCAGTCTGTCTATGAATGCCAGCGCAAGAGCTTTATTGTGATGGGCAGGAGCTTTATTGTGCACTGGCAGGCTCCGAAGCCCCGCCCACCAATGAAACGAAATATGGAGTCGTATTTTCATTTTGGGGGTGAAAACGAAAAAACGATAAAACGAACCGTTTCCTGTTTTGTTTGTTTTTTGTTCAAAACGAAAAAACGAAAAAACGAACCGTTTCCTGTTTTTTTGTTTTTTACTCAAAATGTAAAAACGAAAAAACGGCTTGATTTTTTGTTTCTGCTTGTGTCTTTTATAGCCAGGAAACAAACGGATAAAACGTACCTTGTCCTCCGGCCCCTGACCCATTTTCATTTAGTCACAGAATGAGCAGTGTTGAAGAAGAAAATGAAATTGCATTTTGGAATATTGCTTTTTAATTTCATTTTTGAGTCAAATAGTGCAGCCATGACTTTGAAATTCAAAAGCATTTCTGCTAATGCTTTTGAATTTGAGTTATGAGTCACATTCGGGACAAGGTACGTTTTATCCGTTTGATTCCTGGCTTTTCTGAATGTCAGCCTGCTCTGAGGACATTTATACTGTTTGAATACTGAGTCTGGTTCTGGTTCTGTTCTGGTTCTGTGGGTTCATGTGCAGAGTTTTGTTCATTTGTTTTTGTGCAAAAAAGTTTGGTTGAAATAATAAACAAAAGCAAGAATACCTGTTTTTGTAACAGAGCAAATGTACAAAATGAGTCAATTATAAGGCTTCTCATAAAAACACTGAATGAAAAAGAGTTTGTCAAAACACAAATGATTCATATTTGCCTGGTTAGGATAAAATATGAGGCTACAAAGAATAATAAATTAGGAGCCATTTGGGAGCCGAAAGAACCGGCTTTTCTTTGGAAGCAGTGCCAAAAGCTCTCTGAAAAAGAGCTGAACTTCCATCACTACTGTCCTCTCTGTCCCTCATCTCTCAGCTGCTTTTTGAGCTGCGATGCGATTCAGCGACGTCATTGGCTGAGTAGCGTCACGTGGGATGCCTGAACTCCTACATAATTGGTGATGTATAGAAGTTGATTCAGGTTGTTCAGTCATGCTTTTTTAAGTTCTGCAGTTTATTTTAAGATATACAGTTATATATAAGTTATTTATTAATAAATGTCTAAATGTTTTTGAACCGTACTGAATTTATTTGACGGTCAGTTTTTGATTACAGGCAGACTCTAATAAAACTACCAGGTTACATCAGCATATATCACAGTAACTCAAGTTAGACATTATGATGTTCTGGACCTTTGCTGACTGGACCTCTCTGAATTTTAGCTGAATACTCCTGGCTTAGAAGAAGAGGGACATGAGTCTAGAACTTCTAATGACCCAACATCAGTCAGTGGAGAAAAAATAAGAAAAGAAAGCAAAGCTAAATGAAACCATTTCAGTGTTTTAATAAGCCTGTTGCTTGTCCTGAATACTGCCACTTTAGGAAACACTACAGCTGGAGCTAAGGTTAACATTTAGGAAAGGGAGCCTGATGAAGAGGAAACATCAGGTCTACCTGATGAAGAGGAAACATCAGGTCTACCTGATGGAGAGGAAACATCAGGTCTACCTGATGAAGAGGAAACATCAGCTCTACCTGATGGAGAGGAAACATCAGCTCTACCTGATGAAGAGGAAACATCAGGTCTACCTGATGAAGAGGAAACATCAGCTCTACCTGATGAAGAGGAAACATCAGCTCTACCTGATGGAGAGGAAACATCAGCTCTACCTGATGAAGAGGAAACATCAGCTCTACCTGATGGAGAGGAAACATCAGGTCTACCTGATGGCAGGAGGAGGAGCTGCTGACGCTATAATGTCTATAAGTATCTAATTGGTAGTTTGAAATAAAGGAGCTGGTGTGTGTGTGTGTGTGTGTGTGTGTGTGTGTGTGTGTGTGTGTGTGTGTGTGTGTGTGTGTGTGTGTGTGTGTGTGTGTGTGTGTGTGTGTGTGTGTGTATGTGTGTGTGTGTGTGTGCACGCGCACATATATGAGAACCTGACCTGGCTTTGGTTTATGAGGTTGGAGTATACCCAGTAGAAAAAACTAGACAACACCACTGGTTATGACTGTCATTACTGTGTACACGACTTGCTTTGATTTAGAGTTAGGGGAAGTGCAGTGGGGGCAGGCAATACAATGAAAGTCAGTCTGTCTATGAATGCCAGCGCAGGAGCTTTATTGTGATGGGCAGGAGCTTTATTGTGCACCGGTGGGCTCTGAAACCCCGCCCACCAATGAAACGAAATATGGAGTCGTATTTTCATTTTGGGGGTAAAAACGAAAAAACCAACCGTTTCCTCTTTTTTTGTTTTTTGTTCAAAACGAAAAAACGAAAAAACGAACCGTTTTCTGTTTTTTTTGTTTTTTGCTCAAAATGAAAAAATGAAAAAACGGCTTGATTTTTTGTTTCTGCTTGTGTCTTTTACAGCCAGGATTCAAACGGATAAAACGTACCTTGTCCCATTCGCTTCCATACAAGCTCCACTTTCAGGCAGAAACACAGAAACTATTTCTCTGAACAGCTTCAGTGATGATCAGACATGAACTGGAGTTTACTGCTTCACCTTTGGTTTATGTTGATATTTATACCAAACTAACAACTAAATGATAATAATAATAATAATAATAAGACAGTAAAACATCATCATTGTGCTGTTTGTTCTGTTTCCTATTCTGTCTGAAGTCTGAAGTCACGTGATTTACTGGAAAGAGACTCTGACTAGTTCAGTAAAGTCAGAAAGATATTCACAGATTCGGACTTCCGGCATCAATAACTCATGAGATATATGTTATCAAAACATAAACAATGCCTTTTTCAAATCGTTGTAAGGTAGACAATGTGCTACAAGGCCTATTTTATCAAAAGTCGCTGTCTTTCAAGCTGTAGAAATAAAATTGGTGTCTATGCGCAGCTGGCGGTGTGACAAGTGATCAGGGACCGTCTGCAAATAGCAAAACCGCTGCAACAGCGAAGAGAGACACAAATATTAAAAAACTGCACTCTTATGCATTGTAGTGTCACCAGAATCACTGGAGGCATCAACTGGCTCATACTGGTCATAGTACAACTCTTGGTTTGTTGCTAAATTAAAAATAAGAATTTTAAGGATTTTTTACTAATGATAAAATTCAATAACTTCATTCTTATACATGCAGTGTCACATAATTTATTTATTATCCTGTTGATAATATTGCTGGATCAGGTGGTAGAGTGGGTCGTCCAATGATTGAAGGGTCGGCGGTTCGATTCCCGCTCTTGCCTAGTGTATCCTTGGGCAAGACACTTTACCCACCTTGCCTCCAGTGCTGCTCTGGCACTCAGGGGCGCCGTATAGGGGTGAAAAGTTAGGACAATTCCAAGGGCCCATGGATGACAGGGGCCCATGGATGACAGGGCCCCCAAAAAATATGTAGAAAAAAATTAAATTTTAAACTTAATATTAAGCGCAGTATTTTACTAGTGTGTGTTTCAAATATAATACAGTTCATATTCACTGTTTTTATTGCACTAAAAGTTGAATATCCACTGACAAAAAGTAAACATCTATATTGACTGACCACCCCCCTGTATCTGCATGAAATGGTTTGGTCCGCTTTAGCGTCACTCACTAACGGTGCTTAATTGCAATCAGACAGGAGATGCGCCAAACAGACGTCGCTGCTGTGTGGCCACAATGTTGTCAAAAAAACAAAAATCTGGTTACCAGAAGAGGAAGGAAAGGAAAGAGAGAGATTGAGAGAGAAAAGAAAGGCGTACGATCTCTGAGCCAGTTTTTCAATAAGAAAGGTGAGTAGCCTGCAGTCTGTGAATTTAGCCTGTTGGTTTAGGCCAGGTAGGCAACCCGCGGCTCCGGAGCCGCATGCGGCTCTTTCAGCCCTCTGTTGTGGCTCCCTGTAACTTTGGAAAATAAATTGTTCTGCCTTTCAGGCGCGTTTTAATGCATTTAAAAATAGAGTTTTATTGTGAAATTACCGCTCTTATTTTGATGCGTCACTCCACCGGATGTGCTGCTGGGGTTTTCCTCTGGCTGGGACACGAGAGCGCAAGGTTGATGCAGAGGAGATGGAGAAGCAACGTCTGTAGTTTCACATCATTTTGTACTCAAGAATGGCAAGCCTGTATATTAAAGCTCCACTCCAAGAAAGACACGTCTTTGAGTCAAAAGTACTCATGATAGGGTAATACACGTTACTCGCAAGAACACGGCAGCAGGTCAGAGAGTCAGAGGAGTGTCGTCTTGGAAAATAGGGTAGCGACTTACCGGAGAAAAGTTATTAGCTTAAGATAAATAGATTTTACAAGTTAAATAGACATTCGCAAAATATTGATTTCCAGCTAACATTACGTAACATATGAGGTCCAGGAGCAAAAATGACATTAACCAAGTAAGATAAATATTAGTGGAAGGACACAATTTTAAAAAATGAATCTAATTAGAGGCTTTGTAAATAATTAATCACGACTGATTAACAAAGGTATAGAGGTAAAAAAAAAAAAAAAAAGCGATATATGCAGTGTTGTCTTCATTTTAAATGCCAAAAGGATTTTGCGGCTCCCGGTGTTTTCTGTGGGAAACGGGTCGAAATGGCTCTTTGAGTGTGAAAGGTTGCCGACCCCTGGTTTAGGCTAATGTCCATGGTGAAATAAACCAACTAGCTATAGATTAGTGTTAGCTTACATTTTATCAACATTTAGTCAGTGCAGCGAAACGTTTAGGAAGGTATTCATATTAAATCACTGCCCCTGCCCCTTTTAGCAGCTGATGATGATGAGTCAGCAGCACCCCAGTCTCCCCATACCATCACCCCTCCCTGCCCCAGTGAAGAAGGTGAGCAACACTGTGCTAATGACATTGGCATGTCAGTTAGCATCATTGCAGGGAGTCTGTGAGGATTTCTGTCAATCTTGCTCTTTTCACCATTACAAAAAAGAAAATGAAATATTCATTAATGACATCAATTCCAACAAATTATTTTTTATCACATCATGAGCATTATGAAATGATTTATGAATAAACAAATAACCTTCTGTCTGTACTGGATGATACAAATCACCAGTAGTAAATCTTGCTAGTACTAGTATAGAACTACAAGAAGAAAGACAGTTGCAAGCCTTTAATTAGAGTCATGTAAAGCTTTGATGGGACAGTTAGGTCCTAGAGATGTGGCAACAACGGTAGCGCAGCAGCACAGAGGGGGCCCAATTTAATTTTTTTTCATGGGGCCCAAAATTCCTGGCGGCGCCCCTGCTCACACTGGTGTATGAATGCGTGTGAATGTTGGTGGTCGGAGGGGTCGTAGGCGCAGATTAACAGCCACGCTTCCATCAGTCTGCCCCAGGGCAGCTGTGGCTACAAATGTAGCTTACCACCACTAGAGTGAGAATGTGTGAGGGAATGAATAATGGATCCATTGTGAAGCGCTTTGAGTGGCCAAAAAAGCGCTATATAAATCTAATCCATTATTATTATTGTTATTATATTATTAGCTCTTAGTTTGATATTAAATAAAAAGTCTGAATTGTAAGGAATTTTTATTGTTTTATTACTATTTTATGAGTAATAAAATTCAATAACTTCACTCTTATGTACCAGTGATTGTGGTGGCTCTACAGTGTGTAAAAGTGAAGTTATTGAATATTTGTGTAGTGTCTCTTTTCGCTGTTGCAGCGGTTTTAATTTGCAGACGGTCCCTGTTCACTCGTCACACAGAGTGCTGCACATAGACACCAATTTTATTTCTGCAGCTTCAAAGACAGCGACTTTTGATAAAGCTGGCCTTGTAGCACATTGTCTAGTTTACAACGATTTGAAAGAGCCATCGTTTATGTTTTGAGAAATTAGATCTCATGAGTTATTGATGCCGGAAGTCTGAATCTGTGAATATCTTTCCTACTTTACCGAACTGCCCTGACTGACTTCCTGCTCAGAGTTCCGTTATCTGGGTGGAGTTCACCGACTTTCAGCGCCGTTTTTCTCCCGTTTCTCCGCAGCTGCTCCTCACTGATTCTTTTCTAGACAAACATTCAGGAAGCGACATCAACTTGTGTTTGCTGGTTACACTTTGTTTTTTTTTTGTCGGATATTTGCACCAAACTACCAGAGGATCGGAGGAAGAAGAAGACGGTAAAATGTCTGCTGGAACATCTGAGTTCTTCTGTCTGATCTCTTTACTGGTCTGTTCCTGTACAGGTGAGTTATAATGATCATTTATTCTAATATTCACTGATTCTCCCTCTGATGGACCTGGACAGGCTCTCATTATGCATTTAGCAGCAGTATAATAATGTAATAATTAGATGTATTCAGGAAGTAATAACTTTTAGTGACTCAGTTTCTATGATTCAAACTGGAGCAGAGAGACATGATGTTTATTTTAGTGATGAATAACTCTGATTATGAGAGACAGGAGGAGGAGCTTATGGTCTGCAGAACATCAGAATTTCTACATCTGTAAACATAAACATCCAAAGAGTCACATTAGTAGTGTAACTGTGTTTGTTTTTAGCAGAGGTGTCCAACCTTTCTGAGCAAAGATCTACCAGTCCAGAGTTAACATCACAACACACACATCAGTTAAAGCCTGCAGACACTGACCTACCAGCAGCATTTCCTGTTGTCACACAATCACTAAACACACACCCTTCCTCTCTCAAACACACACACTTGGGCTCCAGACTAATTTCTTCCTAGGAGCACAGTGGACCCCAACTTAAAATTTTAGGAGCACAACCAGAAAATTTAGGATCGCACACTGAAATCTACTTGCAAAGTAAATATTCACATTTCCTCTCATTTTCACTGTATTACTGATAAATACTTGAACAGTAAATGCAGTAACTGTAATGTTTTTAATTCACATTTTATTGTGCAGCAGTTAACACAACATAACTAGAAAAGGACTCAGAGCGCAGTACTCCACCAAGACTGCTCAGTCATTTCTGACGGATCCTGAGCACAGATAGATAGATAGATAGATAGATAGATAGATAGATAGATAGATAGATAGATAGATAGATAGATAGATTAAACCCTTACTGATGCCACAGCGGGGAAATTTACAGTAATAGAACAGTTTCAATAAAAAAGAGACAGCAGCACACAGTGCATAGATATAAATATTTTCTTCTACAAGAAGAAAAAATACAATATTTACAGCAAAATGTCTGTGAAATTGCACAGCATCATTATTTACATTTCCTATTGCACAGTTTGTAAATGGGTGAACAGAAACTACTGGGAGCTTGATTGTAAAGTGTGACTGCAGCAGGAAGGAAGGAGCTGTGGTATCTCTCCTTTAGACACCTCAGTGAAGCAGTCTGTCACTGAAGGAGCTGCCCAGTGATCTTACTGTTTCCTGCAGGGGGTGGGAGGTGTCCTCCATGATAGACAACAGCTTTGTCATCATCCTCCTGTCTCCCACCACCTCCACAGGATCAAGGGTTCATCCCAGGACAGATCTGGCTTTCTTTACCAGTTTGTTTAGTCTCCTCCTGTCTGCAGCCGTGATGCTGCTCCAGCAGACCACTCCATACATGATGACTGATGCCACCACAGAGTCATAAAAGGTCTTCAGAAGGGCTCCCTGCACCCCGAAGGACCTCAGTTTTCTGAGCAGGTGGAGTCTGCTCTGACCTTTACTATAGAGTTTGCTGATGTTAGTAGTCCAGTCCAGTTTCTTGTTTAAGTGAACACCCAGGTACCTGTAGGAGTCCACAATCTCAATGTCCGTTCCCTGGATGTTCACTGGTGTAGGAGAAGTGTGTCTGTTCCTGCTAAAGTCCACCACCAGTTCCTTGGTTTTCACCGCATTGATCTGGAGGCTGTTCAGCAGGAACCAGTCCACAAAGTCCCAGTTATGTGTTATGCATGTGCATGTTACACACGTGGACAAAATTGTTGGTACCCCTCAGTTAAAGAAGGAAAAACCCACAATTCTCACTGAAATCACTTGAAACTCACAAAAGTAACAATAAATAAAAATTTATTGAAAATTAAATAATCAAAATCAGCCATTACTTTTGAATTGTTGATTAACATAATTATTTAAAAAAACAAACTAATGAAATAGGGCTGGACAAAAATGATGGTACCCATAACTTAATATTTTGTTGCACAACCTTTTGAGGCAATCACTGCAATTAAACGATTTCTGTATTTGTCAATGAGCGTTCTGCAGCTGTCAACAGGTATTTTGGCCCACTCCTCATGAGCAAACAGCTCCAGTTGTCTCAGGTTTGATGGGTGTCTTCTCCAAATGGCATGTTTCAGCTCCTTCCACATATGTTCAATGGGATTCAGATCTGGGCTCATAGAAGGCCACTTTAGAATAGTCCAACGCTTTTCTCTCAGCCATTCTTGGGTGTTTTTGGCTGTGTGTTTTGGATCGTTGTCCTGTTGGAAGACCCATGACCTGCGACTGAGACCAAGCTTTCTGACACTAGGCAGCACATTTCTCTCCAGAATGCCTTGATAGTCTTCAGATTTCATCGTACCTTGCACACTTTCAAGACACCCTGTGCCAGATGCAGCAAAGCAGCCCCAAAACATTACTGAGCCTCCTCCATGTTTCACCGTAGGGACAGTGTTCTTTTCTTCGTATGCTTGGTTTTTGAGTCTATGAACATAGAGTTGATGTGCCTTACCAAAAAGCTCCAGTTTGGTCTCATCTGTCCAAAGGACATTCTCCCAGAAGCTTTGTGGCTTGTCAACATGCATTTTTGCAAATTCCAGTCTGGCTTTTTTATGAGTTTTTTTCAGCAGTGGTGTCCTCCTTGGTCGTCTCCCATGAAGTCCACTTTGGCTCAAACAACGACGAATGGTGCGATCTGACACTGATGTACCTTGGCCTTGGAGTTCACCTTTAATTTCTTTGGAGGTTGCTCTGGGCTCTTTGGATACAATTCCAACGATCCGTCTCTTCAATTTGTCATCAATTTTCCTCTTGCGGCCACGTCCAGGGAGGTTGGCTACTGTCCCGTGGGTCTTGAACTTCTGAATAATATGAGCCACTGTTGTCACAGGAACTTCAAGCTGTTTAGAGATGGTCTTATAGCCTTTACCTTTAAGATGTTTGTCTATAATTTTTTCGGATGTCCTGGGACAATTCTCTCCTTCGCTTTCTGTTGTCCATGTTCAGTGTGGTACACACCTTTTCACCAAACAGCAGGGTGACTACTTGTCTCCCTTTAAATAGGCAGACTGACTGATTATGAGTTTGGAAACACCTGTGATGTCAATTAAATGACACACCTGAGTTAATCATGTCACTCTGGTCAAATAGTTTTCAATCTTTTATAGAGGTACCATCATTTTTGTCCAGGCCTGTTTCATTAGTTTGTTTTTTTAAATAATTATGTTAATCATCAATTCAAAAGTGATGGCTGTTTTTGATTATTTAATTTTCAATAATTTTTATTTATTGTTACTTTTGTGAGTTTCAAGTGATTTCAGTGAGAATTGTGGGTTTTTCCTTCTTTAACTGAGGGGTACCAACAATTTTGTCCACGTGTGTATGTTTGTGGAGTAAACCAGCCCCTATACTGAGCACCAAAAACACCAAATATGGACCTTGGACTTTATTTTTGACTTTTATTTGAAATGTGATGCACAGCATTTCTTTCTCTGGTCTGCTCTCTCTCATCTCCCAGAGTCTCTCCTTGTTCTTCTCCTCCTTTTGTAGTGAAATTAAGCAAATATTAAAGCATACAGATAATTAGGAAAATGTAATGAAGATGTCCCGTTTAAATTGAAGTCCACTGATATCTGTTAAGTGTGCTTCTGGAAAGCATTTACTGTGGGGAGAACACATAACTTCCATGGCATATATGTAAAATTATATTGTGAATGGATGTTCTTCTTTGTCATCTTAACAGGTGCTGTTGTGCATGCCACTATTCTCTGTTTGTTTTCTTACCTGGTTCTTCCTGACTTTGCACTCTCTCCTCTCCTTCCCCTTTTTCGTCTCTCCCTCTTTGGACTGACAATCATACACAAAATATGTAGACTGCATTCAACTAGATGAAAATGTACATAAATATGAAAAAATACCAATAAGAATACAAATAAATAAAATCCTCTCTCTCTTTGTGCTGTCAGCCTAAAGGCAAATAACCAAACAATGCATTTTATATCTATAAACACTGATCCAACTTACAACATTACTGATGATAG
This sequence comes from Acanthochromis polyacanthus, assembly GCF_021347895.1. NCBI lineage: Eukaryota > Metazoa > Chordata > Actinopteri > Pomacentridae > Acanthochromis > Acanthochromis polyacanthus. Next base: position 1,537,979 of record NC_067136.1, read on the forward strand.
ATAAACCATTTGATCTTACACTCTTACCTGAACCTGGCTCTTTAAAAAAACAAAACAAAAAACAGTCTTATCTCCATGATGAGGCTGTCTGTCTGTCTGTCTGTACACACACACTCACACAATAGGAGTTATAATGTTAATGGACATCCAGTCAGTTAGCTAGTCAGTAGCACCTTGGCTTTAATATTAACACATGCACTGACACAACAGCTAGCTTCTCTCAGTCCAGTTCTGACCACCTGTAACGTTTGCTAGCTAGAAAAAATGTATTGTCATGTATTGAATAAAACCCGCTTGAGAGCTGTGCCGACACTTTTACATGAATTACAAACCCCTAACGATGTTGAACTTCATGTTGAAATCAGCATGTCAAATAGACCACCGACATCTCAACAGGATTTACAGCTCAGGGACAGCACAGAAACCAACCACTCAACTCTCTTCATCGCAAATAAGATAAAGGTTAAGCTATTTTGAATACAAAAGAATAAACCAGGGGTCACTGAGGACCATAGCTGGAGTTACATCGGAGCACAAGCTGTTACCATGACAACCCATTCAAACCGCATCGTATATCCATGACCGGGAGAATATTGAAAACACAGATAGCAGCTCTCCAAAAAAGCCACCATGATAAATCTGTCTCATGACTCAAACTCAACTCAAACTGTAGCAAAAACCCAGTAAATAAGCAGCGGAAGAAGAAAATATTTAAATAATTATGTTAATCAACAATTCAAAAGTGATGGCTGTTTTTGATTATTTAATTTTCAATACATTTTTATTTATTGTTACTTTTGTGAGTTTCAAGTGATTTCAGTGAGAATTGTGGGTTTTTCCTTCTTTAACTGAGGGGTACCAACAATTTTGTCCACGTGTGTATACAATCCGTTGCTCTGAAACAAAATTTTATAAATTATGGCGCCCGTTTCTCGATTTCTTTCAAAGACCTACGACTATAGTTTCTGAATAGCCCACTGTTTCCCTAGCCCCCCATATTTTTTCTTTTTCTTTCTTTTATTTATTTATTTATTTATTTATTTCCTTATTCTTTAATTATTTTCTTATTTTCTTTCTTTATGTAACATGCACATTTATTATTTTAAAATCATTTGTTTTCATTAATCTTTATGAGAAAATATTAAAAAAGTCCTTTGTACTTTGTATTATGTGTTGTATTGATACTTTTTGCTTAATAATAAAAAGAACTTGGAAAGAAGGAAAGAAAGACTTTTCTTCACGCTGCTGCCATGCCAGGTGTATTTATGGAACCAGCATGCTGATCTGACACGAACAGTTTGGAAGTTGGGTAAAGTTGGAAAGATTTTCACAGATTCGGACTTCCGGCATCAATAACTCATGAGATATAAGTTGTCAAAACATAAACAATGCCTCTTTCAAATTGTTGTGAACTAGACAATGTGCTACAAGACCAGTTTTATCAAAAGTAGCTGTCTTTAAAGCTGCAGAAATAACATTGGTGTCTATGAGCAGCTGGCGGTGCGACGAGTGAACAGGGACCGTCTGCAAATTATAAAACTGCTGCAACAGAAGAGAGACACTACACAAATATTCAATAACTTCACTCTTATACACTGTAGAGCCACCAAAATCACTGGAGCATGAATGGGCTCCTGCTGGTCATACTACAACTCTTGGTTTGGCGCTAAATTATGGATTTACAGTCCTTACCAAAGAGAGTATCAGATAACACCAGTATACCAAACAAACTGTTTAGACTGTCACCTCAAGGACTGATGATTGAGAAGAAAGATAAGACACCTTCTTGGAAAGTTTCAGTGTTAATTGATTCATTTATACCATAATGTTAAACTGAGAGTAATATTTTTCTAGTTAAGGACTGTACAGACAATACTTGGAAGTAATAAACCTGACGGTCTGACCAGCATGGGTCCTGTTGATTGTAAATTCCATTACTATACAGAATTATGTGTTTGGACAAACAGGTGCACTATGCCCCTATGCCATTTTTCCTGTGTGTAATATAAAATATACCACATACATCAGAAAAGTGCCATCAAAGCTAATTTACTCATTAATCCTTAAACTTCACATACAAGCACACACACTAAATATTGTACACAACATCATATGGCAATAAACAACGCAAATGTAATAAAACTGAGTCCCTAAAAACAGTGGATGATCATTTTTATCTGTTAAAAAAAATCTGTCACAACAAAACAAATTCAAAACAATGGACAGTTTTTCTGGAATTATTTTTGAAACAGTTTTGGATCCTTACCCCAGACCAAACCCGTCTTATATCTGATAAGAGCCTCACTGTGTACAGCCTCTTCAACTGTGGCTGTTGCACAACACACAATACCAAGGGGTGTTTTTGTATTACTAATAACATAATAATAAAAAAAATAAAAATTCTTTAAAATTCTTATTTTTCATTTAGCAACAAAGAGTTGTAGTATGACCAGCAGGAGCCCATTGATGGCTCCAGTGATTTTGGTGACTGTACAGTGTGTAAGAGTGAAGTTATTAAATATTAGTGTAGTGTCTCTCTTCTGTTGCAGCGGTTTTGCTATTTGCAGACGGTCCCTGTTCACTCGTCGCACCGCCAGCTGCTCATAGACGCCAATGTTATTTCTGCAGCTTTAAAGACAGCTACTTCTGATCAAACTGGTCTTGTAGCACATTGTCTAGCTTACAACGATTTGAAAGAGGCATCGTTTATGTTTTGACAACATATATCTCATGAGTTATTGATGCTGGAAGTCCGAATCTGTGAAAATCTTTCCAACTTTACCCGACTCAGCTTAGACAAAGTATTTTTATCTTCAGCACAGATGAACATGTTCTGTAATGAACGAGCACATGCGTGTTTGTAAACCTCAAACCGGTCAGTCTGATGTTGGTTCCTCAGTGGTGGATGTTGGTCCTGGTAAATGAGCTGTGAGTTTCAGAGGACAGCAGCTCTACAGGTCTGACTCCTGATGTGGTTCAGAAGAACCCGGTTCCTTCTTTGTTTTGAACCAACAATCAAAGGGCTTTCTGCCAAGGAACACGGCAGAGTTATGTGATGATCGGTGTATGTTTGTCCTTCTGTCTGTCTGAGTACAACATTACTTAAAAAAGCCGAACAGATTTGGATGAATTTTTCAGGGAAGGCCAGAAATGACACAAGGACCAAGTGATTAGATTTTAGCAGTGATGCAGCTTACAGTCTGGATCCATGGATGAGTTAAAGGTTTCTGTATCATTGCCAGATAGCGTCACTGTAACCATGACAACAGTGAAAACGACATCAGCTGATGGTGATCCTGCTACAAATCAAACTTATCAGTCATAAATTATCCAAGGACTGAGTGATACTTCACTCTCTGAGTGCCGTATGGACTCACCTGCAGCTGGATCTAACGTCTTTCTAAGCCCCGCCCCCTCTACTTCCATTGGCTGGTGATATTAGTTTGGTTGAGAGTAAAAGCTGCATTCCCCTCATTCCATTGGGAGATAAACTCAACTGACAGTGTAGTCCTTTTTTGTTTTCGAGCCAAACGCTGGAATTTCACCATGGTGCTGAAATAATTTAAGCCATGAAAACATACAGTTACATGTAAAAAAGTAAAATTTATTTTTTTCATTTTTTCCTACAGCCCTAGTAGTCGACTGGTTATCAGTAGACCGCCATCGACTGGTTGAAGCTCCTGGTTTATACAGTATATTATTGATGGCTTTGGGATTTGAGATCAAACTTTCCCCAGAATTCTCACCTTTACCTAAAATCTAAAAAAATAGAAAAATCTGACATGTAAAGAACAAAACAGTGAGAACAGTCTTAGTATTCTGATGAAGTTCTCTCTAACAGAACAGACTACAGCTGGACTCTGTGTTCTACAACATGCTGTTTTATGATGGACTCAAAATGTTCATTTTCTGTTTTCACTGTAAATAAAAATCAGTAAAAACTCCATTATAGTGTTGGAAATCAGCCTATCCTACAATTAAACAAACCAACAAAATATGTGTAAGGCTGTTTCCGCCCAGTTCTTTTGATGGAGTAGTCAGGAGACTTCTTCTTAAAATCAGAAGTATTTATTACAGCAAAGTTGAATGTGCGATACAGAGCTCTGGGCCTGAATCCTCTGTCCCTAACCAACAACAAGTGTTCAGTCAGTTCGGATGGAATCAGACTGCTAACTGTTCCTGACCCAGTCTTCTTATACTCTAACAGTGTGTATATCTATCAAGGCCGGCCGCCCCTTCCGATGCTGTGTTGTTCCGCTGTCCTCTGTCACAGCTGATGTTTTGTCATTATCACTCTCGTAGGAATGACTTCACCGCTGCAAAGCAAGATTAGAAACTGCACACACAACTCGCTCATGTTCTTTACTGATTACAGCTTACGTCAAAAACTATCTGTACCTTTATTATCAAAAACTGTCTGTACTTTGATTATCAATCACTTTATGTCTTGATCATCCTTGGTTTCAATCACATGAGTAATAAGTAAAATAAAGCTGGACTTATCTTCTTTGTTTCATTACAGTCACACCGTGGTAATGATGCTCTAGACCTTCCTATTCCTCAGAACCAATACAACTCTTTAATATGCACACTTAGCAAATTATAAAACACACCATTTCCCACAATAGATGAAAAACATCAGCAGATATCAGTTTGTTCACCTGTTACTAAACTGGATCCATAAAAGTCGTCCTGAAAAAAACCTGGATGTTGAAATGGTTTCCTCCTTGACACTATAACTGTCTTCAGAGTCCATCCTTTTAGTTGTAGCAGCTTCACTGTCATTATACTGAAGTCAGACAACAACATGACAACACTTAGATCATGTTCCTGAGGCAGAAAAACACTTTGGAGAAAAACTCATCAATGTGAGACAATGAAATAAAGTTCAGTCTAAAATAGAATGTAAATGTCAGATGTGGTCAGTCCTGATTCCTCTTCATCAACCTGATGGATCCACTGATGACTAAAAGAACAGAAGCAGCAGCTCAGAGTTCATGGAGGAGTTTAGTGGTTAAACTCTTCTCATCTGGATCAACTTTAACTTCTCTCTGCTTTCTTCTTCAGCTCAGGAAAAAATCACAGCTGAACCTGGACAGGATGTCATTTTACCGTGTAAAGCTTCCAACATCAACGACATCAACGACATCACAGCTGCAGAGTGGATAAGACCTGTACTGGATCCAGAATATGTTCTCTTGTACCGGGATGGACGCTTTGATCCACACAACCAGCATCCATATTATAAGAACCGTGTGGATCTGCAGAACAAAGAGATGAAGGATGGAGACTTTTATCTGATTCTGAAGAAAGTGACGATGAACGACACTGGGATATATGTGTGTCGTGTTTCTCAGAAAGGAAAGACTGAACCCTTCAGCAACATCTACCTGGAAGTTCGTCCACCAGGTGAGTTTGTGATGAGAGTTCAGTTTGTGTCTCTGATGAAGCTGCTTGGTCTCAGATCAGATGTTTGTGGTTTATAAAGATGTTGCTGATGAGACTTTGGAGAAAACAGCTGATCTGACTGATGTTCAAACACCTGATACCTCTGATATCTATAATCAATAATGATGAGGGGAATTTAAATCTGATGCTTCTATTTTACCCAGAGCAGCTTTTCCAGTGTTTACAGTATTAGTTTATCAGCTCAGGAAACACACAGACCAGTTAGGTACGAGTTCAGACATCCCATGTGACGCTGCTCAGCCAATGAAGTCTCTGCATTCCAGCTGCTAAACATCACAGCTGAGTTCACAAAACAGTTGAGAGGAACAGATGAGGGGAGGACAGAGAAAATAGAAAGACAAATAGAGGAGAAAGTAGCCCTGAACATGTTGACTATGTTCAGCTAAACATCCAGCTGTAAGCTTCTCCACTATGAATATAATCCAAACTAAATCTGGTTCCAGACTCACCAATGAGCTCCAGATGTTTGAGAAAAACTCTGACACCGTTCAGACCAGATTCAGAATCCTGGCAGCTCAGTTCTAACATGAAGCAGCAGAGATATAAGGGGAGAGATAGAAGACAGAAAAAATGTGAAAGTGTTCAACTGTTTACACTGCAGGGTAACATATTATACTGTATATAAGTTGGTTCAGGCTGTTCAGTCATTAGTTTTCACTTTATTTTCTGATTATGTCAAAAGTTATTTATTAATAAAAGTTGTCAAAATGTTTTTAGTGAATGTATTTGATGTGACGGTCAGTTATTGATTATAGACAGACACTAATAAATCTACCAGGTTACATCAACATAAATCACACTAATTCAGTTAGACGTTATGCTTTAATACATTTTCTCTGACTGGACCTCTTTGATTTTAGTTTCACACCTCTGCTCTACTGGATTGCAGTTTTATTTCCAACTTGTCAATAAGTTTATACCGGTCTCTACAGATGTTTTTGAATTTTTGTTCTAAAAATACGACCTTTCTGTCAGTTTGTTCCCATGTATTGAAAAATTAGTGCTTGATTCAGTCAGCTGATGATGATTTTGCCCCAGTCCAGCCTTGTACAGAAATACAGTACACATATAGTATAGTACATATATGGTATAGTACATATATAGTATAGTACACATATAGTATAGTACACATATAGTACAGTACACATATAGTAAAGTACATATATAGTATAGTACATATATAGTATAGTACATATATAGTATAGTACACATATAGTAAAGTACATATATAGTATAGTATAGTACATATATAGTATAGTACATATATAGTACAGTACATATATAGTATAGTACAGTACATATATAGTATAGTACATATATAGTATAGTACACATATAGTATAGTAAACATATAGTAAAGTACATATATATAGTATAGTACATATATAATATAGTACACATATAGTACAGTACACATATAGTATAGTACACATAGTATAGTACATATATAGTACAGTACATATATAGTACAGTACATATATAGTATAGTACATATATAGTATAGTACACATATAGTATAGTACACATATCGTATAGTACACATAGTATAGTACATATATAGTACAGTACATATATAGTACAGTACATATATAGTATAGTACATATATAGTATAGTACATATATAGTATAGTACACATATAGTAAAGTACATATATAGTATAGTATAGTACATATATAGTATAGTACATATATAGTACAGTACATATATAGTATAGTACAGTACATATATAGTATAGTACACATATAGTATAGTACACATATAGTATAGTACATATATAGTATAGTACACATATAGTATAGTACACATATAGTATAGTACACATATAGTATAGTACACATAGTATAGTACATATATAGTACAGTACATATATAGTATAGTACATATATAGTATAGTACACATAGTATAGTACATATATAGTATAGTACATATATAGTATAGTACACATATAGTATAGTACATATATAGTACAGTACATATATAGTATAGTACATATATAGTATAGCACACATATAGTATAGTACACATATAGTATAGTACATATATAGTATAGCACACATATAGTATAGCACACATATAGTATAGTACACATATAGTATAGTACATATATAGTATAGTACACATATAGTATAGCACACATATAGTAAAGTACACATATAGTATAGTACACATATAGTATAGTACACATATAGTATAGTACATATATAGTACAGTACATATATAGTATAGTACATATATAGTATAGCACACATATAGTATAGTACACATATAGTATAGTACATATATAGTATAGCACACATATAGTATAGCACACATATAGTAAAGTACACATATAGTATAGTACACATATAGTATAGTACACATATAGTATAGTACATATATAGTATAGTACACGTATAGTATAGTACACGTATAGTATAGTACACATATAGAATAGTACACATATAGTATAGTACATATAGTATAGTACACATATAGTATAGTACATATATAGTACAGTACATATATAGTATAGTACACGTATAGTATAGTACATATATAGTATAGTACATATATAGTATAGTACACATATAGTATAGTACATATATAGTATAGTACACATATAGTATAGTACATATATAGTATAGTACACATATAGTATAGTACATATATAGTACAGTACTTTTGTGGTAGTTGTAGATGAGGGTCTTTATTTTGTCAGATGGTAAAGCTGCCCATTCTTCCTGGCAAAAAGCCTCCAGCTCCTGTAAATTCTTGGGCTGCCTTGCATGAACTGCACGTTTGAGATCTCCCCAGAGTGGCTCAATGATGCTGAGGTCAGGAGACTGAGATGGCCACTCCAGAACCTTCTCTTTATTCTGTTGTAGCCACTGACAGGTAGACTTGGCCTTGTGCTTTGGATCGTTGTCATGTTGGAACGTCCAAGTACGTCTCATGTGCAGCTTCTGGGCTGATGAGTGCAAATTTTCCTCCAGTATTTTCTGATAACATGCTGCATTCATCTTGCCATCAGTTTTTACCAAGTTTCCTGTGCCTCTGTAGCTCACACATCCCCAAAGCATCAGCGATCCACCTCCGTGTTTCACAGTAGGGATTGCGTACGTCTCATTATAGGCCTTGTTTACTCCTCTCCAAATGTAGCGTTTATGGTTGTGGCCAAAAAGTTCAATTTTGGTCTCATCACTCCAAATGACTTTGTTCCAGAAGTTTTGAGGCTTGTCTCTGTGCTGTTTGGCATATTGTCAGCAGGATGCTTTGTGGCATTTGTGTGGTAAAGGCTTTCTTCTGGCGACTCGACCATACAGCCCATTTTTGTTCAAGTGCCTCCTTATTGTGCATCTTGAAACAGCCACACCAGTTTTTTCAGAGACTCCTGTATTTCAGCTGAAGTTATTTGTGGGTTTTTCTTTGCATCCTGAGCAATTTTTCTGGCAGCTGTGGCTGAATTTTTGTTGGTCTACCTGACCGTGGTTTGGTTTCAACAGAACTCCTCAGTTTCCACTTCTTAATTAATGTTTGAACACTGCTGGTAGGCATTTACAGATCCTTGGAAATCCTTTTATATCCCTTTCCTGTTTTATACAGTTCAATTACCTTTCTCAACAGATCCTTTGACAATTATTTTGCTTTCCCCATGACTCAGAATCCAGAAATATCAGTGCAGCAGTGGATGAAAGATGAAGGGTCTGTCAGGAGCCCAGAAACTCACTGACCTTTTAAACACACTGATGACAAGCAAACAGATCACAGGTGAGGATGGTTACCTTTAGCAGCCATTCAAACCTGTTTGTGTCAACTGTTATCAGGCCAAACCTCCAGGGTATGTAAACTTTTGATCAGGGCCATTTGGGTACTTTCTATTGTCATTATAATTTAAAAAGAATGAACACAGTTGTTTGATAATAAATAACTATAGCACAACACTAACCATGAGTGAAAGAAAGGTTTTTGTGTGATCATTCATATTCTCTGAAAAATGGCCAAGAAATCATAAATTCTGCCAGGGTATGTAAACTTACGAGCACAACTGTATACAGTACAGTCCCTTTAACAGAGTTTTTCTTGAAGCTTGGACTACAACCAAAGATCTTCTACAAAGTGCTGAACAAAGAGTCCAGAAATATTCATTAGAGAGATGTCAGTTTTTGAAATAAAAAATTAAAAACATTTTGTCACTTTGACTTCAAGAGTTACTGAGACTTTATTAATAAACAAAATGTTTATTTTTTCTGTTTAGAATTAAATCTACATTCTGATTCAACTAAACTTCATTCTAATGATGTTTGATTGTAACATGTCAGAGAGCAGAGAGGATCTGATACAAGTTACTGGTAGTTTGGATTCAACTTGATAAAATCCACTGATCAGTTTGTATTAAAGGCCTCATTATTCCATGTTTTATCATTTCAGATCATTCCAGGGCCATAGTCGGTTTGGCTGTTGGTTTGCCTCTTGGTGTGTTGGTCTGCCTCCTGTTAGCTGCAGCAGTTTTTCTTTACAGACAATACAGTAAGTCACATTAATATAAAACTCTTGACCTTTACAAAGTATTGAGGCTTTAATGGAAACTGTGACATGTGAGGTTTCATTTTATTATAGATGTAATTATCTGGATTACTGTCCTTTCTTTATTTAAAAGCTAATGATTTTATTTTCTCAAAGGAAAAATGACGGAGGCTTTGGCAAAGACAATTGTACAAGTAAGTACAAAACAGAAGTGTGACTGCTGCTAGATGAAGAAAGACTCCAAGCTCAGGAGATGGTAAAAAGTACAGTTTGATGTAAACAAACAATGATGGAATAAAAGAAGAAGGTTTGTGTCTGTAAAGCAGATCAGACGTCAGTATTGAAGCTGTGACAGGAAGACAATAAAGAATGTGGACAGAGGAGAAGAAAAACCAGATGGAGTTTATCAATGAACAGAGGAAGTGGTTCAATACAGAAACAGAAGAACAGCAGCTTTAGCAAACTTCAGTGGAGAGAAAAGAAAGTTTATATTAAAGAGAAACTCACAGGTTTCTATTTAATAACGACATATTTGTTGTAACCAAAGAGTGTGAACCTGAACAGACGATCAGTAACTAAAGAGCAGGAGTCAAAGAAGGAGGAAAAGAAGTTAATGGTTGTATGTAAAGAAACAGCTTCTGGATGAAAAACACAAGAAGGAGACTGAACTGTAGATTCTGGAGGAAAAGATGGAAACTGACAAGTTTAACTCATGATCTGAGAGCAATGGAAAATCAATGAAGGTTCAGTAATTCTGAGTTTACCTGCAGAAACAGAAAAATCTCCTGAATTTGATGTTAATTTAAGTTAATAAATGTAAAGTTTGATCTGCTGTAGATTCTAACAGTTCCAGTTTACAGCAGAAGTGAGAACAAAACTGTAAAATCACTGAAATATCACATCATTCACAACTGAATCACTTCTAAGATGAACAGTCGGGTGTTTTCTTTTCTGTAAAATAAAAAACAGTCTCACACCTTAAAATCAGAACATGTTTCTTTACCTGTAGTAATCTCACCATCATCTTTTTAAACCAAATAACTGACATGTTCACTGAACTCTGTCTCTCCATGATGTAATGTTGATCAAATTAATGAAATGATGTAAACTTTGAACAGAAACAATGATTTTCTAAACATCAACTTCAATTTGAGCATAAATCAGTGAAGGTCAGTAAAAGGAAGTAAAGTGTGGAAACATGATCTGACTCATGAGAAGTTGAAGAAGACTGTTGGAAACCTGCAGACAGAACTCCAGAACATGAACCAGGAGGTTTATCTGCTGTCATCTCTCTTCTGTCTCTTTTCATCAGAAACTGATTTGTTGTTGGGAACAAGACAACTTTAAACATCCATAGAAACTCATTTAAACATTTAATAAGTGAGACTGAAGTCCAGTTTGACTGCAGCAAAGTTTAATGTGATCTCATTCCTCCTGTGTTAATGTGTTACTGAGCAGCAGGTTTAATGTTCATAGAAATATCAGACTTATTATCAGACTATTAGACATTTAATCTGAACTCAACCTTTGAATGACCACAAGTTTAGTCACATCTTCCAATGAATTAGAAAGAAGAATTCAGTTCAATCTTGTGAGTTCATCGACTCAATGACATGAACTTGATCGTCCAGTGAGAGAAGATTTGAGAAACTCTTCATTTATTGATGAGACTTTAAGGAAATGTTTGTGTTGTATCAGATCCTTTAGAGGAATCCCACTTTGAGGTCTTCACTTTCAGTTTAGGTTAACGCTCTGAACCCCAGAAGATGCTGGTGGGTTTGAAACACGTGATTAAAAAAAATAATAACACATTTTTAGACAGAAACTGTAAAAGCAGAAAGAACCTTCAAGTTTTCCAGTTTCCAACAGTCCTTGAACTATCCATGTGTCACATTCAATCTGTCAGAAAAATTATCCAAATCTGAGCTTAAAATCCAGATTTAATCACAATCACTTCATTCCACATTTCATTTTGACTTAAAGCCATTTGCTGTCATCAGAATTAGTTAAAAAAATAAAAAAACATGAAACAATGAGTGACTTCCTGCCTCCACACACCTGAATAACTGACCTGTGTGTTGTCTCTCAGGGGGACCTGGAAGCATCCGTAACTATAGAAGAAGTCAACCTAATGAAGAACTACATCAGTCTCCAGAACAAATCCTCTGAGGTAAAGTTGTTTCCATGTAGAATGAAGCTTCTGAATACTGTGTAAACATGTACAATCAGTTTTATATCAACATGATGATCAAATCTATCCACAGATATTCTAAATGGTTCATTAAATAACAGCTAATGCTGTTAACATCAGAGTGTATTTTGTCTGTAGGTCAACATGTAAAGACGTCATCGTTTTATTTGTGGACACCATGTATGAAACACACACTGGAGATTATTAGTTTTTATACCTTTGGTGTCTAATTTTCCTCCTGCAGGAGATAGAACTGGAAGGCTGCAGGTTAGAAGTACAGAGAAACAACAGAGAACCAGACATATACCATTTGAGAAGGCAGTAAAACTTCAGGCTGGAGAGATTCTCTGTGTGAGTCTGAACTTTTCACTTTGTTACATTTTTACTTTTTAACTTCTTTCTCATTTTTTATTCTGTTTCTAAATCTGTGATTGTTTCATTTACTTCATTTACAGATGGGGCACAAGTTGGTTGAAACATCCTCAAGACGTTAATCTGAAGTGTCAGAACTAGAGAAATGGAATCCTGGAGACAAAGTGCAGATCAAACTCATCAACAACAAAGGAGAAATCTTCAGACTGCTGTAGTGTGAATAAACATGTGAAACATCGTTTTTTTATGTCCAGCAGAAGGTTGCCAACATCTCCATCATCTAGATTGATCCTGTGGATTGTTGCTGCTGCTGCTGGTCTTCATCAACTTTTCTGTTGCTTTGTCTGGAAATAAATGTGTTCCAAAGCTCTGCATGTTAGAACCTGATGAAATGTTGTGGATGTAAAGTGTTCTGTCAGATGAGATCAGAAGCAGATAGAAAAGTTCTGATTGTCCAGAATGAAGCAGAACTGATGAACAACTTTAGACTGAACTGGTTTGAATGTTTTATCTGTTAGCAGCTCTGATGATGCTCTGGACTGCTTTAAACATTAAGGTCAGTTTATATCATGTATTTTATATATTTTTATACTACTCAGTTTGATCTTCATCCTATATCATGTTTAGTTGTTAATCTGCAGATAAATGCAGTAAAATAACATTGTTTGTTCCTGAACTGTAGTGAAGGTTGAACAGAATAAACAGAACTTCTACTGATAGAATGAACTGAGTTACTTCACAGAAATGATTGTTTATCCTGTTACAGACTGGAAATAAGGAACTTTTCTGCTGCTTTTTGTGCTTCTGCTTTGATGCTAAACTGTTTGATTCTCTTAGTTCTTGTCCTCTGAACAATAAAGTTGAATCTAATCAGTGATCTGTGGTTCATTATAGTTTCTATGTAGAATTTTAAATCTGGTTTCTTCTCTGCAGAAGTGATCATAAAGGTTGTTTCTCCAGATTCTGATCCTGCTGCTTCATGTCTGACTACAACCTGTTGAACTGGTTCACAACAAACTCAGACCAGGAGTTTTTATGTAGGAAGTGTCTACAGATACGGACCCGTACCCGTGGCCTGTGGGCTACGGATACGGACCCGTACGCGAGTCTCGTGAGTCAAGAAGCTGCTAACCACTGCAAACTGTTGAAAGGTAAGCAAAGGTTCAGGTTAGGGTTAGTGTTAGGGTTAGGTTTAGGGTCCGTACCTGTAGTACCGATGCTATGGGTCCGTACCGCTAGCGTCTACCGGGAGTCACGTGACCAGATCTCGCGTATCTGATTGGCAAATGGCAAGTGCCGTATCCGTAGTCCACAGGCTATGGGTACGGGTCCGTACCTCTAGCAACAACCTTTAATGTAAAACCAGATATAAATGAGCTGTAAAATGATCACAGCCAGACTTTGGACCAGTTGATTGTTTCTGTATATCAGAGGGTTAATAAAGCTGAAGGTAAACCTGGATTCTGACCTGGAATCAGTTTGATCTAATCGGTCTATAATAATAATAATAATAATAATAATAAATAACCAGCAGAATAACTTCACCTCTGCAGTCTGACTTCAGATCACCATCAAACAGAATTCCTCTGACAGATGTGTGAGTCTGGTTCTGTTCTGGTGTCGTGATCATGACCTGATGCAGAATTCACAAAGAAACGACACAACGTCCAGTTTGATGCATCTTAGTGTTCATCTTTCAGCTTAGAGTTCACAGTGGAAACCAGCTTATTTCTGATGTCCATCTGTAAAACACATGACAGCAGGAGATCCCTCACTGGCTTCCCACCACCAGAACAACCAGTGGACCTCACTGCTGACAGAACATCTGAAACCTGCAACAGCCCAGCATCGTCTGCAGCAGCTTTGTGGTCGTTCTGTTCTGAACTTCAGGACCAGGAACCTTCAAGCAGATGTAGAGGACATTCAGAAATCACATCAGCAGCCTCCAAAGTCCAAAAGTCAAACTGAAACATTCCTGGACTCGTTCATCTGAAGTCACATGATTTAGTAGAAGTACAGAAATGAAGCTCCGCCCTCCAGGTCTGCTGTCCAATCAGATCACTTTTACACTTCATGTTAAAGTATTCATCAGCCTTCGATGCTTCACCTGTTGAGTCTGTTAAAGTGACTGATCTAATCCAACAGAGGTCCAGACAGCTGATGGCAGCAGTGTTAGAATCAGTGAAACAGAGATCAGTGATAACAGGATAAAAACACCTCCTGGATCTAGAAGGTCTGTGGTTCATCAGAATTCCTGCTACAACATGAAGACTAAAGAACACTTCAAGGAACTCAGAGGAAAGATCCCTGAACTGTAGAAGTCAGGAGATGCTCCAAAACTCACTGGACATCCCACAGAGTTCAGTTAAATCCGTCATTAGAAATGATTGGACGATGACTATGATGACATCATCGCTGCTGTGACCACAGAGCATCAGTTCTGATCTGAACTCAGGATCCTCCAATCAGAGAGAGGCTCTGATAAATGATTTCCAGTGGTCCATATCACAGGTCACTTCTCACCGTCTCACTGTTTTTAAATCACATTTGGTATCATGGACTTTTCACTATTGTGCTGGATTTTGCAGTACACAGGTATTTTTACATATTTATTAATGTGGAAAGCTGTGATAAAATGGAGCTGGAGAACAGATATCTGCTTTTTACGCACTATGGAAATTCCAGATGCTTTTATTTTGACAGAGGAACATTGTAGAAAATGTGGCAGGAAGTCATCAAACACACAACACACTGCTGCTCCTAACAACATGACACTTAACTACACTAACTAGACTGACTAAACCACACAAACACAATAAAACACAAACACTAATAACACTGGAACATAAACCACAATAATGACATTTAAAGCCCCAACACCTGAACTCCCATGATGCACTGCAGCACCACAGTTCAGTCATAGACCGGCTCTGCATTATTTTAATTATTTATACGGTAAAAGAAGTATTTTGTAGTCTAAAAAATGAAAGCAATATATAAAAATTAGAAATATTTCATCATAAAACTCATAGCATCCAGTGCTGGGCTCTGATTGGCTCAGAGACCGTAGCATCATCTCCTCTGTCTCCCATGAGTATAACAGCATTCAGCATCTGGCCCTGGTTCCTAATGTAGTGCACCTTTGAGGTGTTAGATATTATCATCTACTGAGTTTGGAAACCTGAGTGTTTTAGTTAGACACATTTAAACCATCAAGTAAAATAAGGAAAAGTCTCTATTTGCAAGAAATAAGAAAAAAATGACATAAAATGGTGGAAAACTGTAAAAATGGCTATACTGAAGCCAAAGCTCCAGAATTACAGACTAATGATTTAATTCTGTAATGGCAGGAAGATCAAACATGGAGGTTTTAATGGGAAACACATTTTAACCTTTAATGACCTGGAAGTCCAGACAGAAGCAGAAGCAACAGCTCAGAGTTCATGGAGGAGTTTAGTGGTTAAACTCTTCTCATCTGGATCAACTTTAACTTCTCTCTGCTTTCTTCTTCAGCTCTGACAAACATCACAGCTAAACATGGACAGGATGTCATTCTTCCATGTAAAGTTCCCAACAACAACAAAACCATCACAGCTGTAGAGTGGAACAGAACTGAAGTGGATCCAGAATATGTTCTCCTGTACCGGGACAGACGCTTTGATCCAGACAACCAGCATCCATATTATCAGAACCGGGTGGATCTGCAGGACAAAGAGATGAAGGACAGAGATGTTTCTCTGATTCTGAAGAATGTGAAGATGGAGGACACTGGGATATATCTGTCATGTTTCTCAGAAAGGAAAGATTGAATTTGAACTTGTTGAACCAGGTGAGTTTGTGTTGAGAGTTCAGTTTGTGTCTCTGATGAAGCTGCTTGGTCTCAGATCAGATGTTTGTGGTTTATAAAGATGTTGCTGATGAGACTTTGGAGAAAACAGATATATATGTCAGGGTAGAGACTGCGATTTGGTAGAATTGGAGTTTCTACCAGTAGAGATTGCGATCGCAATCTCTACTGGTAGAAACTCCAATCCTACCAGTAGAGATTTGTCAGGGCTAAGGTTAGACTCTTAAGGTTAGGGTCAGGGGGTCAGGGCAGGGGTCAGATTTAAAGTTCCATCTCTACTGGTAGGATTGGAGTTTCTACTAGTAGAGACTCCAATCACAGTCTCTACTGGTAGAAACTCCAATTCTACTGGTAGAGACTCCAATCGCAATCTCTACTGGTAGAAACTCCAATTCTACCAAATCGCAGTCTCTACCCTGACATATATATATATATATATATATATATATATATATATATATATATATATATATATATATAGATGTCCAGGTGAGCTCCATGTTAATGGAGCTCACCTGGACAGGTAACACTGTTGGACCGAGTTCACTACGATGGAAATCCTGCTGCTCACGGCTCTCCTGGTGCTTTCTACTGGTGGTGAGTTTTTCTTATTTTTATTTATTTTAAATCTTTTTTTGTTTTTTAAAAGTTGTCTTTTTTATTTTACATTTTCTTATTTTTAAAAAAAACATCAGTTTTTGTCAGCCGGCAGCTAACTTTCAGCTTTCTTTCCTTTTTATTGTCCTCATCAAAAGTAATGTTTTAGAATCAACGCTTATTTAATTTTTTTCAGCATTTTCTCCGCTAACAGTTAGCATTAGCGACCTAACTGGCTACATGGCTAACGGGCTAGCATTAGTGAGCTCATGGCTACGTGGCTGACGGCTAGCATTAAACACAGTCCGCTAGCCAAAACTCCGGTACTCCCGGTTCTGTGTTTGCCACCGAATTAATGAGCTTTCACGGGGCTGTTGATTCATGTTGTTGATTATACATGTGGGTATCATGTTCTAAACTCAAAGCAAAATTATTTTCTCTCAAATATTGGTTGCTAACGAGCTAACTTTACCGGCAACAGTAAAGCTAGCTAACGTTAAAGCCAACAGGTACTGCTAGCCCGCTGACTGTTAGCTATAACGCCTGTACTCCCGATTACCGTGTTTGTCACCGAATTAATGACATTTCATGGGGCTGTTATCCATGTTTTGAATGACCATATGTTATAGACTCAAGACGAAATTATTTATGTCCAAATAAATGTTAAAAGCGATACTTTATCCGGTGTTGGAGTTGATCTGGTGGCAGGTTAACCGGTGATTCTCCTGTTAGTTGCACTGTGCAGAAGTACAGCTATAAATGGAGTGCTAATAAAATATGTCTAAAGCTTAATTTTCCTTCAGGGTTTAATAAAATATGAAATCTCCAAACATCAAACATGTAAAAGCTAAACAGAAGTAAGACGGTGATGAGAGCACAGAAGAGGATTTAACATCACATCACTACTTTACACCATTCAGCAAACTCAGCCTTTTGTCTGATTTGATCTAACAACCTTCATTATAAATGATCGTAACATATTTATCCACAACCTTTGCACTGTATGGAAAATCACAGCACCGTGTTTATATTTCAGACGATTTTTTAAATCATTTATGGGACACGAGGATCCTGAACTGGAATCAACTTCCTGGTCGTTTTTTTTTTTTTGGGGGGGGGGGGGGACAGCAACGATGAACTTTGTAAAGTCATATATTGTTGTCAAACTCTTCATTTCTGTAGCTCATTTCAGTCCTGGAGTTAAAAGGTGATTCAGAAGAAAGAGCAGCAGCAGAACCTTTAGGTCCTGATGGTGTTTCAACCACTTTAATGTTTCTGTTTTCATCCTTCAGGAGTTCAGACCAGACCAGTCCACCTGATCATCTCTGTCCACCCCGGCCAGGATGTCACTCTGACGGGTCCAGACTGCAGCGCCAACGCATCAGTAACAGTGATAAAAGCTGGTAATGGCAGATATATCTACTATTACATAGACGGACATGTCATAGTTCAAGACCACCAAGACCCATCGTTTGTGGGCCGAGTGAAGAGGACGGAGGATGATATCGTCTCTGTGACTCTGATGAATGTGACCAGAGAAGATGCTGGAGAATTGTAGAAACAGTGATGGAACCAAGTTTGACTACAGATACGACCTGAAGGTTACTGATGGAGGTGAGAACGTTTCCATGACAACATGACAAACTGTGTTTACTGTCTGTAGGAGCAGAGTTCAGATGAGAAATGATTGACTGAATGTGACACAAGTCTGTTTTCTACTTTACAGACGATGCAGATGGAGGCAGCACATCTGGAAACCCTCACCCAGTCTCCCTCACCCTGGTCTTTATGAAGAGCTTCGAAAGGATCGCACACATCAGGAGAAGCATCCCTACAGATCTGGACAGACATCATTTCACGTACCGGACCAACAGATCTACAAAGGATGCTGTCTGAGTGGCACTTCATCCAGCCCTAACCCACCTGGAGCAGCCGGATACCTACGTCAGGATGCTCTTTGTGGATTTCAGCAGTGCCTCCAACACTGTGATCCCCCATAAACTGGTCCATAAACTCACCAACCTTGAACTCTCCACCACACTCAGAACCTGATGCTACTGCTGGGACTGGTTTATGTGCCTGTATAAAAGCTGAACTCTTTCTGTTATTGTCAGTCTCTTGTTCACTCTGAGCTCTGTTCAGGTTGATTCTCTGTGTGATTAAAACATTCGCTTTGACCAGAGAGACGACTCTGAGTGTTCTTTGGAGAAAACAGGATTCCACTGAAGAATTTTCTTCATTTCTACAGGAGCTGGTGTGAAATTAATTCAGCTCTCACTGCTGTTTGAGTCACTGTGGACAGATCTTAACTTAATTTTAACATATTGAGTCCTTTTGAACAAGTTTTTGTAATATTTCTGTCATTGTGAAGTGTTTTTTACATCATTTTTTAAATCTATTTCCAGTCATTGTGAACTCTTTAGTAATTCTGGACCTTTTTCCAGTGATTAGACGCTGCTTGGACATTTCCAGCTGCTCTGATTAAACCTGTTTTGAACATCAGGAGGTTTTTCCATCTTTTTCTGAGCTAATATTCAGGAAACAGTGAGTCCTGTGCTGAACCAGAGACTCCTCTGTTCTCCTCTTTTTGTAATAATTTGTCATCATTCTGGGAGGTTTTTCAGGCAGTTCTGTGTCAGTTTGAGTCCAGCTGGACAGTTTCTGGTTGTTTCACATGATTTTTGAGTGGCTGTTTCCAAACTACTGTCTGTCATTAAAGTGTTTTTATCAAACAAAGCTTCTCATGTGGGGTTTCTAGACTGTAGCTTCTGAAACTCAGGACTTTATTTTGCAGCGGAAAAAGAAATCACAGTGAAGAAAAAGACTCAAAGCTACTATTAAATGACACTAATCACACAGAAAAAACAAATCCAGTGCTGTGATTGGATGTGAGTCCTGCAGCTTCTATTTTTCATGTTTCAAACACTTAAATGTTCCAGATCTATTGATATTTACTGATTATTGGACAGAGGTAAAACACAAACATGATGATTTATTGACAACCTGTTGATCAGTAATTGTCCCCCTGGACCTAATCAGTGGTTTGACAGCAGCAGATAAATGTTAAATGGTCCTCTCTTCTCTGTGGAGTAGTTTGAATTCAGTCTCATTAGATGATTTTAGAACATCGACTGAACTTTAAGATCTTGAACCAGCATCTCATTTAGCTTCAAGTCCAGACTTTGACTCCAGAACCTTCATTTAGTTCTTCTGGAGCCACTCAGAGGTGGACCTGTTGGTGTTCTTTGGGTCTTTGTCTTGTTGAATGAACCATTAGTGTTAAAACTAATAATAATGGGTTCTGTAGCGCAGTGATGCCTTCACTGACAGTGTCCAGATGTTTCGTCTCCAGATGTTTCGTCCAGATCAGACCTGGCTGTGTGAACTAAAGATACCAGATAAAGACGAGCTCACTGAAAACGTCGGCATCACTACTTAATAAAGTCTAAATCCGTGTAAATATCACCTACAGACAGTAAAAAGAAATGTGCTGGTGAAATAAAAAAACGCGTATTATTATGAACGGTGGTGTTCTTCATCTAGTGTCTTTGTTTCACACACAGCCAGGTTTGATCGTGATGAAACATCTGGAGACAGAAAGTATCACCAGTTAACCTGGAACTCCTGTTGGACTTTAACTGGTGATACTCCAGCTGCTTGAATTATGCTGAGACTTCACTCTGATCAGAGTCTTGATGGCGTTTCCAAACAGTTTAATGTTTCTGTTCTGGTTTCCTCTTTCAGGAGTTCAGACCAGACCAGGCCCCCCCGGACAGGATGTCACTCTGACGGGTCCAGACTGCAGCGCCAACGCATCACTGAGACTAAAAAGAAGTGGCAGTGGTAAATATATCGACTATTGCAGAGATGGAAATGTCATACGTCCAGAAGATCAGGATCCATCGTTTGTGGGCCGAGTGGAGGGGATGAAGTGTCCGATGAAGGACGGTAACGTCTCTGTAACTCTGAAGAATCTGACCAGAGAAGATACTGGAGAACGAGTGGCTCTGTACAAACACTACCTTTTCCTTTAACTCCACAGTCTACCTGAAGGTTACTGACGGAGGTGAGAACGTTTCCATGACAACATGACAAACTGTGTTTACTGTCTGTAGAAGCAGAGTTCAGACAAGGAGAGCTCGTGATTGGCTGAATGTGACACAAGTCTGTTTTCTACTCTCCAGGTGCTGCAGGAGTCATCGTTGGAGGAATCGTTGCTGTTTTACTGATCGTCATGATGATAATTCTTTGTTTGTGGGGCAGCAGGTTTAGATGTAGAATCCTCTGTAAACTCAATGATCAGCAGAACTCAGAGCTTACAGAGAAGTTCAACAACAGCAGGTCTGAAGTCTCACAGATATCTGTGTGTAAATATTATGAGTTGATCTGAACTATTTCTGAGACCTTGTGGGGATATTTTGAGTGATGTTGGAATAAACGAGTTTAATGTGACTTCCAGGGTTTGTCCATGTAGAATCTATAAAGTGTTTACAGTAAAATATCATTTCTACAGGAGCTGGTGTGAAATGATTTCAGCCTCACTGCTGTTTAAGTCACTGTGGACAGATTTTGCTGACTTGAGTTAATTACGTTAATTTGAAAAAATATTGAGTCATTTTGGACAAACTTTAGTAATTTTTAACAACTTTTTTGTAATATTTCTGTCACTGAACTATTTTTTAACCTCATTTTAAAATAAATTTCCAGTCATTGTGAACTCTTTAGTAATTCTGGACCTTTTTCCAGTGATTAGAAGCTGTTTGGACATTTCCAGCTGCTTTGATTAAACCTGTTTTGGACATCAGGAGGTTTTTTCCAGTGAAATGAAACTTTCTGGAGTATTAAAGTTTTTATCAAAAAGGATTCAGGCTCTCTGGTGGCCAAAAATAGGAAGAGCAGTTTGAATCTCCATCCTGAAATGAACTCCTCGATGGTTTCCCTCTACAGCTTCTGTTCAACATCATGACACAGTCCTGTCTGATATCAGTTATCGTTGTGCTGCTGTGAACATGGACTTTATGGGTGAACAAATGATCTAATGTTTACTTGATTAATGAATAATATTGATGAAGGATTTAGTTCAGGCAACTGGACTTGTTCTTGTGATCTTGAAGACGTTTCACCTCTCATCCGAGCAGCTTCTTCAGTTCTAAAAACTAGTTTGGAGAGTCCCAGGTGTTTAAGGTGAGTATTTAGTTTAACCTCTAGTGATTAAACTAAATACTGTGTGTATGTACACTAGCAGCATTTAGTTTGGACACACCTTCTCATGTAATGGTTCTTTATTTTCATGATTGTTTACATTGTAGATTCTCACTGAAGGCAGCAAAACTATGAATGAACACATGGAATTATGCACTAAATAAAGAAGTGTGAAGTCAAAACGTTTTATATTTTAGATTCTTCAAATGATTTTGCTTGAATTATTCATTGCCAACTACTCAAAATATGCCCAAAACTTGTAAAACAAGTTGGAATTAGTTCAAAATTACTCAAAATTTCTCAAAATGTGTTAAAACTGGTACACAATGACTCAAAATATGTCCCAAAATTTGCTAAATCTTGTCGTAAATGACCCAAAGGAAGTCCCAAATATCCCTGAACAAGTTCCAAAAAACCTTCAAATTTGTTCAAAACGATTGAATTTGTCCAAACAAATTAAAAATTGCCAACAATGACTCAAAATATGTCCAAAATAACTTGCTAAACCAGTTGAAATGTATCCAAACTGCTTTAATTGTAGTAAATGACTTGAAAGTTTTCCATAATTAATTCAAACTTGTGTTTAGTGGCTTGAAATGCGTCCTAAATTACTAAAAATCATCCAAACTGATTTAAACTTTATCCATTATCAGCAAATATTTGTCCACAGTGACTTGAAACCTGTTCAACACAACTCAAAACATGTTAAAATGGTCGAAAATGAGTTCAATCTGGTCCCAAACGACTCAAAAGAAGTCCCAGAAAACCCTGAACAAGTCCCAAGAAACTCAAAGTTGGTTCAAAATGATTCACTTTGAATTAAAAATTACCAATAAAGACTCAAAATACGTCTGTTCTGTTAGTTTCTGCAAAAAAGCCGCCCTTTGCTTTGATTCCTGCTTTGAACACTCTTGGCATTCTGTGGATTTTCTGGGACTTCTTTTGAGTCGTTTGGGACCAGATTGAACTCATTTTCGACCATTTTAACATGTTTAGAGTCGTGTTGAACAGGTTTCAAATCACTGTGGACAAATTTTTACTGATCATGGATAAAGTTTGGTTCAGTTTGGATGATCTTTGAGTAATTTCGGACACATTTCCAGTCACTGAACACAAGTTTGAATTCATTATCAAAAAATCCCAACTCATTTACTACAATTAAAGTAGTTTTGGACAAATTTCAACTGGTTTTACACGTTATGTTGGACAGATTTTGAGTCGTTATCGGCGATTTTCAATTTGTTCGGACAAATTCAATCATTGTGAATAAATTTTGAATTTTTTGGGGACTTGTTCAGAGGACTTCTTTTGGGTCATTTATGACAAGATTTAACAAACACTGCACATATTTGAGTCACTTTGTACCAGTTTTAACAGTTTGGGTTATTGCTGAGCAGTTTTGAAGAGGTTTTTAATCATTTTTAACTAATTTCAACACGTTTTTTGGGCAGACTTTCAGTAGTCTAATTCAAATTTATGCATTTGAAGAATGTAAAATCTAAAACATGTTTTGATTTATTTCACATTGTTTATTTCTATATAATTCCATATGTGTTCATTCACAGATTTGATGCATTCAGTGAGAATCTACAAAGTAAACAGTCATGAAAATAAAGAACCATTAAATGAGAAGGTGTGTCCAAACCTTTGACTGCTAGTGTCCATACATATATACTAAACTCCAGCAGAGGGCAGCGCTGACTCTCCGACCACCACTGGATCTTAAAGCTTCAAAAAGATGAATGAAAGCCACCGGAACAGACGTCAAAGGAGGAGGGACTGCTGAGACATCTGGAGTTTTAACGTTCTGATGGAAACATGTTGAATCTGTGACCTGTACATCTTCTAGTGTTGATGACTTTTGGTCTGAGCTGCTCGTGAACTCATCTGTACAGATACTTTTTATGGCTTCGTTTCACACTTCCACCTCCGTGTTTCACTGTCAGGACTATGCATTCACTGTGGTGGTCCTGTTTTAGAGAAACTTCCTGGAAAGAACATCAAACAAAGTGAGGTCTTTGAAGCACCGTTGAGAGGTTTCAGATTACATTCTGATATGTTTAGATTTAATGATGTAATGGGGGCGTTACCATGGCGACAGGCAGAGAGAGTGTGGAGGAGATTGTAGTAATTACAGGGTTAATGAGGAGGGTCTGTCCTCTCAGCAGAAACCACACACACTTTTACACCAACAGAAAGCTAAATCACAGGTTTCAGCCTCCACATTCATGTTGTCTGTCCATAAACTCAGGAATTTGTCGAGCTCGCAGCAAAAGTACCAATCAGGTTTCCGGCTGCTCCGCCCATTTTGTGGTCCTCTGAAGCAGATGTTCCAAACACAAATCACCCGACAGATCCCATTTTTCTCCTTGTTCCTCGCAGGTGGAGCAGCAGAGGGTCGGATGTTGGGAGTTAGAAGTGGAGTTGTGAGGCAGAGCTGAATGACAGTGAGTCAGGACTTCTGTGTATGATGTGCAGATGCATGAATCGTGTAAGTTGTTTAGTAGTAATATGACAAGAAAAATTTAATTTCTGGCCCCTGTCAAACAAAGCACAAATCAAGCTCAGGTCTCAGAGGTTTCTCATAGTTCAGTCTGTCATCCGAAATGTGATAAAAACATCATAGTTTAGCATTTGTTCTGAAATGTTTTTCACATTTGCCACAAAGGCAAAGTTTAGGATGTCATTCAAAATATGAAAAAAATGTCATAGTTTAGTACGTTGTCCAAAATATCATTAAAACATCATCGTTTAGTATGTCGTCCAACAAGACACAAAAAATGTCATACTCTAGTATGTCGACAAAAATGTGATAAAAAAGATATCGTTCAGTCTGTCGTCCAAAATTAGTTTAGTATGTTGTCCAAAAAATCACAAATGTCATAGTTTAGTAGGGATTAGCGAGTACACCACTATCTTTATCTGTATCTGTTTACCATCCAAATTATCTGTATCCTAATCTGTACTAGGAGGGGGTACAAAAAAATCGCTAATATTCTATTTGTAAATAAAAAATATTCAATTCAATTCAGTTCAGCTTTATTCCAGACACTGGGTCCAAATACACACACCATAAGAACAAGGACACAACAAGACACAGAAAAAAATACAATCAAAAACAATAACCCGTTAAATATGACGAGAAATACAGGGCATATTGGACGCGCATCGCGAGGTGCATTTCCTTGAAAACGACCGATTCGTGGATTATATACCGACTTCAAGACATGTTTTGGACAAAATAGTTTACTGGCTTGTGTCGTCTGGATGTCCAAGGTTGGATTATGGCCGTTTTTTGTGGAATATTTTCATCTGTGTGTAATAATGAACCCGGAAATGTCAGTCGCGCTGTGTACGTTGAAGCCGTGTATAGAGAAATGATGGATGGATATTCGTTGTTTGTCGGACAAATGTGTTTGTATTATCCGCTGTGGTAATCACATCTGAAAGTGGTTTATACCGGCGGATTCATGAGAATCTAAGCTTTCCATCGGCGTATAATGTTTATATATTCGCGTTTGCAGCCTTCGGACATTCTTTAAATTCCGATGCAAATTAGTAAGTGTACCGCCGGCGGTACACTGAAGTTTAACGGGTTAAAAATGCTCGAGTTTGCGCTGCAAACTCCCAGCGCAAACTATATACTCCCAGTCCCGCTTGACTTCTCGCTCAGCTTTTGCCTCCAGCATAAGCCCCGCCCACAAAAAACGTCACAATGTTTGTAAACAAATAAAGGGTCTATTGTCCCCATCAGACGCCATGGTCTCTCCGACGGGCAGCTTCACTCTTCAGCCCAATGACACGGTCAAGTATAACGCTGTGCGGACGCGTTCATATGATTGGCTGAACAGTACACCCACCCCCACGTGGGGTGAGTTTTTGTGATTGGCTGAAAGGAGGGAGACATCTGATTGGCTACAGAAACTTCCGTGTTGAAAAAAATGCATTTGTGGATCGAGCTGACGGCAGAGCAGTCTCAAAAAAGATTCACACACAAAAGCAGTTTGTGAATGTAGAAATACATTTGTGAACTTTCTTAATTTATTTGTGGATTGCAGTTTACATTTGTGAATTCTTCTGTGTGCATTTGTGAATTATGAGACTGTTCTAACTCCATAGTTAAGACATTAGTTGTTGCCCAATGAGGATTTCCCATCAGCACGAATACGAATAATGACGGACAATACTCGGGATATACTCAGATTCTCCAAAACCGCATTATCTGTAACGAGCACTCGTTTAAAACGAGTATTTGGCTCACCCACATAGTTTAGTATGTCGTCCAAAAACCTCACAAAAAAGTCATAGTTTAGTATGTTGTCAAAAATTCACAAAAAACATCATAGTTTAGTATGTCATCCAAAACAGTCACAAAAAATGTCATAGTTTAGCATGTCATCCAAAACATGAGAAAAACGTCATAGTTTAGTATGTCGTCCAAAACGTGACTAAAAAGTCATAGTTTAGTATGTTGTCAAAAATTCACAAAAAACATCATAGTTTAGTATGTCATCCAACATGTGACAAAAATGTCATAGTTTAGCATGTCATCCAAAACATGAGAAAAACGTCATAGTTTTGTATGCCGTCCAAAACGTGACTAAAACGTCATAGTTTAGTATGTTGTCAAAAATTCACAAAAAACATCATAGTTTAGTATGTCATCCAACATGTGACAAAAATGTCATAGTTTAGCATGTCATCCAAAACATGAGAAAAACGTCATAGTTTAGCATGTCGTCCAAAACGTGACTAAAACGTCATAGTTTAGTATGTCGTCCAAAACGTGACTAAAACGTCATAGTTTAGTATGTCGTCCAACATGTGACAAAAACGTCATAGTTTAGTATGTCGTCCAAAACGTGACAAAAAACGTCACAGTTTAGTATGTCGTCCAAAACGTGACAAAAAACGTCATAGTTTAGTATGTCGTCCAAAACGTGACAAAAACATCATCATAGTTTAATATGTCGTCCAAAATGTGACGAAAATGTCGTAGTTCAGTATGTCATGACAAAAAGTCGCAAAAAACGTTATGTTTATGTCGTCCAAAAAAACGTCAGCTTAGTATGTCGTTCGAAAAGTCATAAAAAAACGTCATAGTTTCGTATGTCATCCATTGTTGACCTGAATCACAGGACATAGGACTGAAAACTACACTTCCCAGAATGCACCAGTAGCAGAAAAGCGGCGCTGATCAATGATCACTGATCTCGAGCCATGACCATAAGTTTGGACACAGCATGACTTACTATGTCTGTTTTGATGTCTATTACAGAACATAGCTAATATTTTTTGACAGCACCAGTTTAATTAGTCAACAAATCAACAAGGGATATAATATTATCAATAAATTCCAACAATTGGAACAACTTTGTTCCCAAAACATAATATTAGAAGAAAATAACAAAAAAATGCAGCACTTTCACAACCGAATTTGGTAAGAATAACAAAATGACACCAAACTCTTTTGATGTTTTTTTTAAATATGAAACTTAATATAGTTCTCAGGAGTTGTGTACTGTATTGTAAGTGACAATTTTGTGGTATTTTCTAAGATTCACAAGCGTCATGGTACTTGTGTCCAAACTTATGGCCATGGCTGTAGAGCTGCTCCTGGGAAGGACTGGGGGGAAGCTGTCACCACTGATTCAAAGCACCTGGGAAGGACTTAAGGGAGCTCAGTCATTCAAACAACCTTCAGAGGAGAAAGAAGCAAGGAAAAGAACAAAGGAGATCCAAGTCCACTCATGGATTCAACCTAAAGACGCCAATGGTTAGTTCTATGTTGTTCATGATGTTTAAAGTCCTTCTTGATATGGTCAAGTTTATGTTGACTGCTGTTGTATTCGTGAATGATAGCATTTGCTTATTTGATTTTTAGTTAAGAGAGTTTGAATTAAGATCTCTCATTTTGAGTTTAAAGTAAAAATACAGGTCTGTGTGAGTTCTGAGTGCTTTTTGTGCTGACAATAAAGCCTAGGTGTGTTAACTACAAGATCCTTCGTCATTCCTGCCTTAAGTCGCCGCTCCAGTGCTACAATATATATGTTCTGTTAAATGTTCAATTTCTAAACTTAGCTAAAGTGTTTTTTTCAGTCTATAAAGGTTTACAGCCTATTGATATTGAAATACTGTGAGCAACCAACTAAAAGGAAAACAAAAATTTTGAGTTGGAATCCTGAATTGAGTTGTCCTCGCATCCTTTGAACTCCAAAAAAATCCAGAAAAATCACAAAAAACGTGATAGCTTAGTATGTCGTCCAAAAACTCACAAAAAAGTGATAGTTTAGCATGTCATCCAACATGTGACCAAAAACGTCATAGTTTAGTATGTCGTCCAAAATATATGACCAAAAATGACATAGTTTAGTATGTCGTCCAAAGTCACAAAGAACATCATAGGTTAGTATGTTTTTCGACATGTGACAAAGGTTTAGTATTTCGTTGAAAACGGTATTGTTAAGTCACACCAAGCATCACATCATCCTATATTATACCAACCACATGACACATGTCCTTTTTCAGCAAGTTTATTGTTCTGTATCATTTTTGAAATTACACAGTTCATTCTGTTCTCAACAGAGAGACTCGTGTGTTTGGGAATTTCCAAAACAGTAAATCAGGAATGCGTGTCCGTTTTCTGGTCAGACACTGTTCTGAAAGTGTGACCCATCTTAGTTTTCCATCTATTCCTAGAATCCCAGTCTTTGTTGTTTGTTTTTTTTTTAAAAAGAGACAACACCTCATGAGAAATGAGAGAAAGACCTCCCTACAAGGTCCTGATGATCTTTTTGACCTTCTCATTGGATCCTGAGGTGACACATTGAAACATGCTGAGCCAATAGAAAAATACACAACACTGACATCAAGAACAAAAACAAAAAGGCTGAGAAGAAAACTGATGTTGATACATCATAGTTAATGTCAAAAACATCATAGCATATGTCATCAAAAACGTTGTCAAGAATGTCATAGTATAGTATGTCGTCAAAAACGCCATTTTACGTACATCATAAAATTTCTTGTGAAAAACACCATATTGTCAAAAATGTCATCCATACCATCATAATATAGAATGTAGAACATCATCCATAACCTCATCATAATAGTCAGAGTACGTCATGAAACATTTCATCAAAAAGTCAGAATTCAGTACGCCATGAAAAAGTAATCAAAAATGATAAATTATGTGCATTGACAGAATGTCATAAAAAACATCTTAGTGAAATATTTTGTCAGAAAACAGATTATATAAAATTTCAGTCGTAAAAAAGTTCATTAAAATCATCACAAAATGGCACTCAATGGTTATAGACATCAAAAATGAGTTAAAAAGACAAATTCACCTAAACATCATTTCAGTATAAATCTGTATCATATTTACAAAAAATGTTTTGATTTTCACATGAGAAACTTTTTTATAAAAGTAAATTAGAAATCATTATTTCAAATTTGTGACATAAAACAACTTTCTGTATAAATTTAATCTAAAACACTGTAGAAATATAAACCAACACTGTGGAGACTTAATTTATGTACGAGACGAAGAACACTGACTAGACGTAGATCAGCTTAACGTGACGTCGCTGTTTCAGTTAAACTCGATAATATTTTACACTGAAACAAAGCAAAGTCCAGTTAGTTGACTTTTAACTGCTGCTTCACTTTGATAGGGTTTGTTCAAGTTTTTAGACCTTTGAATTCAACTGTAATACTGAAGTATGAACTAGTTTTAACTGCAGAAATGATGTGGAACAATGTCTGTCTGTATAATTAAATTAAATCAAATTATTCTTTTTAAAGTTGTAACAGTCGGTCAGTTTTAGGTAATTTGTCGGTTTTAGCTCCAAAATCTCAATAAATCTTACATTTATTTCAGACTTTCGTCAAATTAAATTTAAGACTTTTTCAAGCTTTTTAAAAAAGTGAAAGAATTAATATTAAATATTTTATTATTATCTATCTCCAACTACTTTGAAAATCAATCTGAGTATTTTTAAAGAAGAAAAAGCTTCTTAAATGAGAAAAATTTTCATGAAATCTGGACATCGTCTTGGACACTGATTGATTTTTACAGACCAGACAACATTGACTAATTAGAGATTTCAGAGAGATATTTGTTTAAAGATGTAGTCAGGATGAAATCAACGACATCGAAACCAAAAATAATCTTCTCCCGTCTCTGGGTGTGAGACTGTCCGATAGATAAATCATCGAGTCCGTCCTTTAAATGCAATCCCAGTCTTTGAATTCAATCTGAGAGAAAAACGTCCTCATTCCGCAGTGATTTCATCGACACGCCCCCCGTCTCAGTGTGACGTCATCAATGGCGATCTGACCTCTTCGTCCAATCCGGCGCTCGGCCTTCAGCAACACCTGCACACAAACACGTGTCACCAGTGACATCACAAACACTCAGAGAACCTGCTCAGGTGTGTGCATGTCTCACCTTGTCCACAGAGGGCGTCGTCAAGGTAACCTGCGTGTGTCTCCAACCGTGTCCACCTGTCCTGCTCCAGAGGGCGGAGCCATACCTGCAACAGCCAATCAGGAGAAAGCTTTCACCAAAAGTAACTCCTGCATTAGTTTATTTTTCATTTACAACCGTTTGGTGTCTCTTAATGTTACAAAACTGAATCTAAAAAGTTTGTCCATACCTTCGGTCTTGTCCCGTTTTCCTGATGAACAGCTGCAACACACCTACATGATGCCCTGTCAGCCAATGGGAGAAAGAGAAACATAGCTCGCCATGGCGCCAGGTAGGGGTGATCTGGACGGCCAATCGAGCACCACGGATGCTCCTTTGCCCCGCCTTGAGTTCAGGAACGGACAGGTATCTCTCACCTGAAACGAAAAAACTCCATTAACTGAAAATATACCACAACTTTGTACTTTGTAACCATGTAAACAAAGAATAGAACCAAACTGGAACCAGATAATGTTCCATATTTTCATTGTTTCTGGTAACTTGGAGCTGCCACCACTGGGGGCCAGTGATGTGGTTTCTCTGAGCTGATTGGTAAACAAGGAGACCAATGGCTGGTACATGTCTGCAGTTGAAAATTTTCACAATAAGAGAACTTTTCAGCATTGATTGACCCTTACATACTGTTGGTGTTATGCCCGGGAGATCTGAAAATCACAAAATGATCTTGTCTGCACATTTCAAACAATAAGATTGCCTCATTTTGAAGCAGAATTTCACAGATTCCTGCTCCTCTGATATCTTGATAGTTAAGATCATTTAGAGGTGGTTGGTACAGTTTCTTACCAGACTCCTTTAACAAAAAACAGTCAGTTTGGACCACATATTACAGTAGTTGTTGGTTGTTTTGATGTTTTCAGAAGTTTGTGTCAAAATAAACATCTTAATTGATCAAATTCACACAAACAAACCAACCAAACGAAGCAGCAGTTGGTCCGTGATTCTTAAATCCTGACAGATAAATTTATGCTAACGGTCTACCAACCACCATCTACTGGAGGTAAAACACTGAGGGGGCACAGGTTTAGAAACAGTATATTAACAGTAATTTTACTGTTTGGGAAATGAGTCGTCGTTCTACTTCTGCTTCCTCCGGTTTGGTTTTGTGTGAATTTAATGTTTTAGAACATTAGTTTAGATCTGAGCTGACGTCTTAAAATACTGAAGTCAAACAATAAGCAGTGATAGAACGACAACTCCAGCGAAACAAAAGGTGAAATTACTGCTCTGTGTGATGGAGTCCAAAATTTTGTCAAATACATCATAGTTTAGTATGTCATAAAAAATGTCGTCATAAAACATACTAAACTATGACATTTCAAAATGTCAAAAAAAATTTGTCAAATACACCATAGTATAGCATGTTGGCAAAAATTTTGTCAAAAATGTCATAGTTTAGTATGTCGTTAAAAATGCCATGCTATAGTATATCGTTAAAAAAGGCATGCTATAGTAAGGCATTACAGCTTTAGTTATTCTTAACCTTCCTAACATCTTTTATTTTCTTACCATAAATGAGGCCTTCATACCTCAGAAAACTCCAAGATTAAAGTTTGAACAAATAAACAAATGTCTGCATCGAACCAAACTATCACTTTGAGAACCTAAAATTCTTCTAAGAACAACAACAACACGGTAAAACCCCGCCAAAGTCATGATAGGAGTTGAATCTCTGGATAAATGCAGCTCAAAATGAAAATGCCACTACATTTTGAACCAGTTTCTGTGTGTCATTATAAAAATATGATACATTCTGCTTTAACTCTCTTATAACATAATGTGGCACCACAGCTTATATTATCTTATATTCTGGTACCTGCAGGGTTGTTAACCGTTTCCCAGTCCAGATCTCCATCTCCGTCCGACATCCAGCCACAAACTCCGCCATCGAAGGAACAGCGAAGAACTCCGACATCTGCAAGAAAACGGCACAAATCTGGGTTTTGGGTTTTAAATGTTTTTTTATTAAGCACAAACTGTTGTTCAAGTTCTGATTTTATCACCACTGATGGCATTCGTCTCCTTAATCCAGCTAAAGGACGGATCAGATGATTAGTTCGATTCCTGAAAGTCGGTATAAACTTTCTCCTGTTTTAAGAAGAGTGTTGACTTTTCTTCTCTTTGGGTTGAATTCAGGCTGTTTTCATCTCCAAATATTTAAAAAAAAAAAGTTGATTCTTCTTTCAAAATAAAGGTGTTTTCCAAATGAAAGCACATCCTGACTGGTCCCTGTTCTAATTGATCAGAGTTATTGATTATCGATCGTTGATCAGCTGCTGACCAGGGTCGTCTCGGGCGTCGTCGGCAGTGTTTCCCAGCTCGATGTCAAACTCCCAGACCTGGTTGTGACCCGGATGTCGAGGAACTGCAAAACAAACAAATGCAAAAAATAAACAAAAACACAAAAATAAACAAAGAAATACTTAAACAGAAACCCAACAAACACAAAAATAAACCAACAAACATAAACCAACAAACACAAAAAATAAACCAGCAAGCAAAAACATAAACCAACAAACACACAAAAATAAATCAACAAACACATAAACATAAACCAACAAATACAAAAAATAAACCAACAAACACAAACAAAGCTGCAGCAACAATCTGTTATTGATCTTTTAAGTTCTGGAGGTGAAAATGGGAGAATTCTCATATTTAACACATAAAATGTGAGAAAATTCAGGAAAGATCTGATTTTCCAAACAGTTTTCTCATCAAAGAAATCGATCGGTTTATCGTTAATGATTTTCTAACCAGCTGATGGACTCACTGTGGACGTCGCCTCTCTGCTTGTGCGTCACGTCGTTGTTGATCTTGTTGCTAACGGTGGTCGTCACCGGGGCAACCGTGGTAACCATGGTAGTAGTAGGAGGGGGTGTGGTACTTGGAGTAGTAGTAGAAGTAGTAGTAGTAGTAGTAGTAGTAGTAGTGGTAGTAACAGGAGTAATAGTAGGAGGAGGAGGTATTGTTGGAGTTGTAGTATCCAGTTCAGTTGTAGTAACCAGAGTAGTTGGTATACTCAGACTTGTAGTGGTGGCAGGAGGTGGTGTAGTTGGGGTAGTAGTAGTGGTAGTAACAGGAGTAGTTGTTGTAGTAGTGGTAGTAACAGGAGTAGTAGTAATAGCTATAGTAGTAACAGGAGTAGCTGTAGTAGTAGTGGTAACAGGAGAAGTTGTAGTAGTAGTAGCAGTAGTAACAGAAGTAGCTGTAGTAGTACTAGTAGTAGTAGTAGTGGGTATTGAAGTGGTTGTTTCGGTGGTAGCAGCGTCTGTAGTAGCCGTGATGGTTGTTGCTAAGGCAGTGGTTGTTGTGGGGACAGTAGTGGTGGCAGTTTGACGAGCTTTCATAGTAGTAGTACTAGTACTAGTAGTAGTAGTAGTAGTACTAGTCCTAGTAGTAGTAGTACTGGTAGTAGTGGTAGTGGTGGTGGGAATTGTAGTTCTTGGTTTCTGTGGCTCCAGACTCACTTTGGGAATATCTGAAAGAAAAAAAACCCAAAAGCACAAGCAGCAACATTTAGTTTAATGTCAGGCTTTTTGCTTTTGTTGTTGTTTGTTTGTTTTATCACAGTCTTTCTTTAATCGCTGTGAGGTCGTCCTGCCTGGTTTGATGTTTGATCAGATGTTTGTTGGCGTCTTTGGCTGCTTTTGTCCTTTAAAAGATTGATGTGCTGATTAATTGACAACATAAATGAAAATGTGATGAAAACTCGTTTTTAGATTCTAAAGGACACCGTTATCATGACTCCGCACCACCGTCTGCTCTGCTACATGTGCTGCTGAGACTCAGAGCCCCCTCTAATGGACAAATCGGTCATTACACGTTCTCTAAATTAACCCAAAGCTTCTTTTTCTACTGAAAACCTGGATTTAGTTTAATTCAACATTTAAAATGAGTGAAACTGCTCCTCAGACATCTTTACAATCTGGTTCTAAGCGTTTTTCTTGTTACCGCCGCAGCTGCCGTCTTTACATCTGCACTTTGGAGACGACGGATTGAGAGAACAGAACGTCCGACTGTCTTTATCTGGTGAAAAACAGAGAGAAGATCAATAAATTAATAAACCAATCTTCTTTTCTGCTCCAGCTGTTGATATAATAAAGAAAATTAAATCCACAGTTATAGGAGTCATTGAAAACTCAAGACAGATGTGATGGAAAGTTCAGTTTCACGACTGAAACCAGGAAGTGAGAAGTCAAATTCATGTGATAAAGTGAAGAAAATGATTTTATAAAAAGTAAAAATGACGGAATAAAAAAGTCAAATTCATGTGATAAAAGTCTCAGTTTTGAAAAAAGTAAAAATTAACAACTAAAAGTTCAGAACAGCAACATAAACTGTAAAATTTGTGAATTAAATGTGGAAAAAGTTAGTTTTTTCAGGATGTAAATCAAAATTTGTCTATAAAAAGATAAAACTTGCAAATAGAACATAATAATAATTAAATAAAAGGTCAAAATTTCAAAAACTGTGAGCGTTAAACACTGAACATAAAAACCTTGCAAATGTTTTTTAACAATTTTTTTAGGAAATAAAATTAAATACCACTATCAAAAAATATAAACTGTTAAGAAAATTAAATAAAAATTCTGAATTCTGAAGCAAAAATGTTCAAATTCAGGAGAAAAAAACGTAAGAATTATGAAATAAAAGGTCAAAATTATGATAAGATGTGAATGTTGAGACATAAAAGATAAATAAATTCAGCAATAAAAATAAATAAATTAGGTGAATTTCACACAAATGACAGCATTCAAAAATAAAATTAAATAAAATCATTAAAACTTGTGAACTAAACATCATAATTTAAAGAAGTCCAAATTCAGAGAAAAAATAAAAATCTATATTATTTAATAATATTATTTAATAATATTTAATAAAATATTGTTGAACAAATAATTTTAATAAAATTTTAATTACAACATTGTGTAATGTAGAAATACAATAAACATCAGGATAATAAAATAAAAGTTTTAATTTAAAAATGATGTGAGCCTCACTGATACAGGAGTAGCGTCCGTCGATGAACATCAGTCTGAACCCCAGGTGACATCTGCAGGTGTAGCTGCCGAACGTGTTGACGCATTTCCTGCGGCGAGCGCAAACGAAGCGGCCCGACGAGCATTCGTCCACGTCTGACAAACAAAAAACAAACAAATAAACAAACAAATAAAAGAAGACAAACAGGAAGTTTCAACGACGAGTCGATACCACTGACCGATGCAGGTGCGTCCGTCCGGCCCCAGGCGTAACCCCGGCGACGGACAGGTGCATCGGACCGCCCCCTTGATGACCTCACAGCCGTACTGACAGTTGGCATGGTAACAGGTCCGAGCATCTGCAGGTTAACAGTAAATAAGATCAATGTCACAGAATCCAGTTTAAATCACTTTATTGGACGTTTTCTCACATGAATGTTTGATTTTCATTGTTTTATTTTTCACTTTTCAGACTTTCAGTTTTATTTCTGTTTTGAAATCTAAACTAAACTTAGATAAAAGTGAAACGTGTCGTCAGGATGCTCTGATTCTGGATTTATGTCTTTTAGCTGCTCTGTTAAAACAAACTTGTGGTTTTCTTCATTTTTATAATAACACAAATCAGAAAAAGATGGGTTTTTTAACATTTTTTTTAGAAAATAACAACTTGGAATCAACATGTAAAACATTTTCTAAAACATCTAGACTCTACATGCTGATACAATAATTAATATTTCACTATTTAGGTTTTTAGAACCGTTAAAAACCCACAGAACCAGGTTTGTCTCCAGTCTGTGTTTTTGGTTCTTGTCATTCGAGTTTTGTGTCTCATTCGTCTGGTTTCACTTTTACTTTTGTTGCTTTTTGTCTCATTTTGTGTCTTTTTTTTGTTATTTTCTGACTCATTCTTGTGAATCTGTCTCTAGTTTTTCTAATTTGTGGCTCATGTTTACACCTCTGTGTGTACATTTGTTGTGTGTTTTATTGTGTGTTTGTATAGTTGCTGTGCATTTGTGTGTATATATATTTGTTGTGTGCATGTGTCTGTGTGTCTATCTTTTTAGCCTGTGTTTATATTCGTCTGTCTGTTGTGTGTCTGTGCATACACTTGTTGTGTTTTGTACATTAGTATGTGTATTTGTGTGTCAGCGTGTATATATGTTGTTTGTTCATGTGTCTGTGTGCATTTGTGCATTTGTTGTGTGTATTTGTGTATATTTGTTTATATTTCTGTGCATATTTGTGTCTTTTGTGTATATTTGTTGTGTGTCTAGTACTTGTAGTGTGTCTGTTCTGTATATTTGTGTGTGTATGTGTGTATATTTCTTGTACATTTGTGTGTATTTGTTGTAAATTTGTGTGTCTGTGTTGTGTGTATATTTCTGTCGTTTATATTTGTTGTATATTTGTGTTTGTGTCTGTGTGTGTGTGTGTGTGTTTTGTGTCTGTTGTGTATTAGTTGTGTATTTGTGTTGTACTCCTACAGCTGCCGTCCTCCTGTGTGTCTGTTGTGTACTAGTTGTGTATTAGTTGTGTGTTTTCTGACTCCTGCAGCTGCCGTCCTCCATCAGGGTGAATCCATCCAGACAGTAACACTTGTAGCTTCCCACTGTGTTCATGCATCGATGTTTGCAGGGCCGAGGCTTCACACCGC
The DNA here is from genome assembly GCF_021347895.1 of Acanthochromis polyacanthus. Lineage (NCBI taxonomy): Eukaryota > Metazoa > Chordata > Actinopteri > Pomacentridae > Acanthochromis > Acanthochromis polyacanthus. The sequence continues at coordinate 1,575,285 of NC_067136.1, forward strand.
ATTCATTCAGGTCTAAACGCACACAGTAACACAACGTAACACACAGACACACACAATAACACACAGACACAAACAAACAGTAACACACAGAGATCAGAGTTCAGGAATCAAACATTAAACTTCAGTTTTTACTTCAACCTGCAGGATTAACCTTCGACTGTCAGCCTGTTTGTGTGTGTGTGTGTGTGTGTGTGTGTGTGTGTGTGTGTGTGTGTGTGTGTGTGTGTGTGTGTGTGTGTGTGTGTGTGTGTGTGTTATAGTACAGAGTGTGAAGCCAGAAGCTGTTTCCTGACAGGATCTGAGTCATAATGAAGCCTCTAATCAGGACATGAACACCGTGTGGGTCTGAGTGTGTGTCTTTGTGTCTGTTATTGAAAGTATTTTTTATTGCACCTTATTTATATTTTGTTCTCCTTGTCCCTACAGTTGGTTCCCCCTTGTGGACCACATGATTGGTTGGTTCCAGCTGGTTTTTCAGGTTCTGTTTGGTCCCAGGAGATAAACTAGGAGGTGTCGTTACCACGGAGCAGAGGAAGGTTGGAGAAGATCCTCGTTAGGATCTGAGGTTCGTATTTAACAGAAACATTGGAGCTGAAAGCTTTAAGAGGCACCGAACCCCACGACTCACCAAGCTGCAGGAGAACAAAGAAGTCCAGAATTCTGACTCCTAAAGACCATAGAACTGGATCTTCTCTGGTGAACGTCCTCTCTGCTGATTTCTGACACCCAACAGCCTAAACCACTGTGTCTCTGCAGAGGATGGTGGAAAAGCAGCATCTTCTGATGGTTTGGGTTCTACGTCTGCTTCAGGAGCCTTAAGGTTCCTCTGTTGATGCTCAATATTAGACCAAGAACCAGAGGCATCATTAGACCTATTTAATATTCTTTAGCCCCCCTAAATAGTTTGATGTTCATTTATTTAAGAAAAAAAGAGTTTTTTTTAAAGATATCTGTGTAGGTTCTCATTCATCCAGGTCATGGTTATCCAAAGTAGTTTAAATAAATCCACTGGACTTTAAGAAAGTTCCTTGAAGACGTTTCACCTCTCATCCAAGAAGCTTCTTCAGTTCTGGTGGTGGTTGGGGTTGCCTCAGCTTTTAAACCTCTGTGAGGTGTGTTCAGGGCTGTTATTCCAACGACCGATACCAAGATTCGTCTGACTACTCCTAACCCTAACCATTCGCAGTTTCACTGTACCAGCCGTGTGTACTTAGACTTGCATGGCTTAATCTTTGAGACAAGCAACCAAAGCCTGTGTGTAGCCCTCATAGATGTGTACATGTAACAGGTGTGGAAGAAAAATTAATTACTTCCAAAATCCCCCCTTGTTTTTGTTTACACTGTTATTTAATTCCCTTTGTGATTTTTATCATTATTATTGTGTATCAATTCTTTTTTGGGGGAGTTTTATTTTATTTTGAAATTGTGGCTTTTATTTTTGAGATTTTTCCTTGCCCTTTAAAACCTGCTTTCTCACTCCTACATATTTTTGTCTACTGTTTGGGTTTTATATGGTTGTTTTTGGCAGGGTACAACGGTGTACTGAGAATCTTTTTATCTCATTTTCAGGGCAGCGAGTGAGAGACCGCATCATTGCTGTATCTAACACGCATTTATTTGTACTAGAATAAATTGGTGGGCTGCATCGACGTGGTCTTCGCTGTCATCATTCCCCACACCTGCACACACAACACAGAGAAAGGGCCAGAGAGAGAGTCGGGCCAGACCGGCTACATATAGAAGAGTAGATAGGTCACGCCCCTCTGAGCGGCGTGATACTGAGACACGAAGCTAGTGGGGGCAAAGTTTCAGTGTTTTCCATGATGTCAATGGCACGAAAACTAAAACAAGAAGAATGCCGGCTCACTGTGCTGCATACAGTTGCAAACTACGTTGGACGATTAAGACAAGGAAACTTGGAATAACTTTTGCTCCAGAGACGGCAGGCGGGACGAGTCAACGGAGGCCGGGTGGACGAAGGCATGAAGCTGAGAACAATCCAGAAAACACCAGAGGAGGAGAGCAGCGGCCCAGGGCCAGAACAAACAGAGTAGCATGGTATGTCTCTGAGGAAACATCATAGTATAGTCTTTGGGATGAAAAAACACCATCAACTCCAAGATTTTAAATACTTTCATTTACTGCAAATGAATATCTCCTCCAAATGTCTCACTAATAATCATGATCAGCCTTAAAAACCCACAAAACACCCCTCTATACTGGACCACACCTAGTACAGTCCGGTTCCCCCTTCTATAAATCTGCTTGGAATCTTCCACTTCCTGTTTGTCAAAGTGGCCTTCTACCTGGACAGGTTTTGTTGGAGCTCATCAACAAACATTTTGGGTAACTGCACTTTAATGTGGATGGATGACACTGAATTAGAGTCTGTTTTAATGAGACTGAGTTCAGATGTGTAGCTCTGTCATTAAATAGGAAATTATTTCTCAGAATTCACAGAGAAAAGTCTGAAATGTTTGCTAGGTTAGCGTCCCACATGTTCTTTGGCTCAGCTACAGCCATGGCCATAAGTTTGGACACAAGTACCATGACACTTGTGAATCTTAGAAAATACCACAAAATTGTCACTTACAATACAGTACACAACTCCTGAGAACTATATTAAGTTTCATATTTAAAAAAAACATCAAAATAGTTTGGTGTCATTTTGTTATTCTTACCAAATTCGGTTGTGAAAGTACTGCATTTTTTTGTTATTTTCTTCTAATATTATGTTTTGGGAACAAAGTTGTTCCAATTGTTGGAATTTATTGATAATATTATATCCCTTGTTGATTTGTTGACTAATTAAACTGGTGCTGTCAAAAAATATTAGTTATGTTCTGTAATAGACATCAAAACAGACATAGGAAGTCATGCTGTGTCCAAACTTATGGCCATGGCTGTATTATAGTAAGACAATATTATACATAATTTGGGTTTTTAAGAAGGGTATTAAATCAAGTTTTATTTCTTAAGTCTAATATCTATGTAAAATCATTCAATGCTTTTATCGTCTCTTCTGTTTAATTTGATCTTCTAAAGTCTAACTGGTGTCTTTTCAAATGTTTTGGCTTTAGTTTGATTATTCTTAAATTTTTATTTTTGCTCTTTTTTCACCTTTTATTCTTTCCTAATGTCTGATTTCGAAATGTTTTGTCTTTTTAATGTTTAATTGTTTTTTTCGAATGTTTTATCGGCTTGTTTGAAAAATTTCCTTTTCTTTCTCAATGTTTCATTTTTAGATTAAATCTTTAAGGTTTTTCTTTTTAAATGTTTTACCACCTTTTAATGTTTAATTTTCTTTTTAAATGCTTCATTGTATTTTCTGTTTAATTCCTGTTTGAAGTTTTATTGTTTTAAAGATTTAATTTTCTAATTAAATATTTAATTTTTTAATTAAATGTTTTGTAGTTTTTTTAAATGTTTAATATTCTTCTTGTTTAATTGTATTTTTTAAAGTTTAATACTCTAAAATATTTCATCTTTAATGTTTAATTTCATAATTACATGTTTTGTATCTTCTGTTTATGTCACAGCTCCCTTCTCCTCTGCCCTGTCTCTCTCTCTGTCTCCCATCTGCCCTGTCTCTCTCTCTGTCTCCCATCCACTCCTCTGCCCTGTCTCTCCCCCTACAGCTCGGTGCCTGAGTGGAGTCCAGCTTCCCAGCTGACTCCACTCAGGCAATCAACCTCCTCTACGGCTCCCGGACAGCTGACGATCATCACACTAATGACTCACCTCTACAATAAGTACCGGCTCAGCCTTCCACTCCCTGCCAGAGTATTGAACAAGAACCATGCAGTTCAGGTCGCTCTCTAGCCTCTTACAAGATCTGTTTTGAGTTCCTGCCTTGTTTTCTCACGTTGTTTTCTCCTGCCTCCACACAGTCAGCTGTCCCCCGCCATCCTCCTTCCCCTCCGGCTCTCCCCGACAAGTCTTCACCGGTTTCCCCTGCCTGGACCCCCACTCCTGCCTGGAACCCCCCACTCCTGCACCCTGGATTTCCCCCCTTCGTTCCATTATTCACCCCTCAACAATAAACACTTTCATTCCAGCCAGCCTTTGTAGTGTGGCTCTCTGCTTGGGTCCACCCGCTCGTCCCTGACAGTTTAATTATCTAATTATTTTGTCTGTTTAAAATAATTTAACTGTATTTAATGTTTAATTTTCTTTTTTAAGTTTTATTGTATTAAATGTTTTTTCCTTTAATTTAATTGCTTTTTTAATGTAGTTTATTTCTTTAATCTTTTTCTGTCCAGATTTTAACCCCAACCTTAAAAATGAACCAAACTCTTAAATCACAACAAAAATACTTCTGTTGTCACAATCATGAGTTAGTCAGTTATTCATTTTATCAATTCAACTTTATTTTGTTTAGCACCTTTCACACAGATGACAAAACTAAACAAGCAAAGAGAAAAAAAACTATGATTAAGACTCAAAAACATTTTAAAAAAGATTAAACATGGTAATAAAATGTGTTTTGTTCAGGGGATGGAGGGAGTTTATTGAAGTCTTCTTGGACTCACACGGTAAATCATTTAAAATAGAAACTTGATATTCAGTCTAAGGAAACTGCAGAGCGACAGAAGAACCAACAATATCTCCTGTTTTCTCCTTTAATGAGTCGACTTTTCTGGTGCTTTCAGACCAAAGAACTACAGACTCTTCACAACCTGCTCAAACTCTTGGTACAGGACCTCACCACACGGTCAAGAAGGTTTCCTTCTCATTTCTACTCTGAAGCTCACCTTCCCCTGCTCAAACTGCTGTTTGTGCTGCTCTAAAGTCTGGTCTCCAGAACTTCCTAAAAACTCTCAAAGTCTCTTCTGCTGCAGGTTGCTTTGTAGAACTGTTCCAGAAAACCTCACTAAACCACATGGAGGGGCCTCAAGATAGTCGTCCAAATGAAACCGTACAAAAACCAAACTAGCACAACCCAACCGCTAAAGTCTCCTGCAGCCTACCAGAGAAGCTCTTTAAACAGAGAATCAGGACAGGAACTGTTACCTTCTGGACAACCAACGTTGGTTCACAAACAACCAAAAACCTCTAAAGACTCACTACAGCCAAGATAAAGACACAACTCAGCTGCACCAAACCCACTAATCACTGCACACATTAGCACCATGTGCTAACTGTGGCTAAAGGACCACATTTACCAAGACAACTATCCAGTACAAAGCCCTAAAACACACCAAGAAACACATTAAAGACGATTCTGCTGGAAGCTGCAAGCCAACACCTAAAGAACAAACTAAAGCAACGGAGGAAAACCAGGTTCAGTGAAGAGAAGCAGAGGAAATGTGTGGCTGAATCCCAAACCGCCCCCTACACACTATCCCTACACACTACCCCTCCGTTTGCGCGTTCCAGCGGAGGGTCCTCCATATTATCTCTAATTTCTCCCACGCCTTTATCACACTGACAGAACATCACAAAAAGAGTGGTGTAAAAAGATAAATCAAAAGAAACAAATCTTCTTCTCTGCTGACATTTGATTTAATTGTGCACCTCCTGACACCTTAAAATTTGAACACAACTGACAGAATTAATTCATTCAATCATTCATTTGTTGGATTTGAAATGCCAGATAATAGGATTGGAAAACATGTGAGTGAAAAAAAAGTGGGACGCTTTCGTCTTCTGGAAGCAGCAGCGATCCTTGTTAGTTGCAACCTGTGCCACAGCGCTACAGCCATGACAGTAGGCGTCTTTGTGTTACCATGGCGATGATGTCTTCTGTTTTCCGGTGAGGCGACAGGGCATCCCATTCCTGACGATCGTATTCATACCCTCGTCCTTCAATAATAGGTGCCCTCCACAGCTGCGAGTGTGACTTCTTTTGGAGTGACACTCAGTAGTGGAGGGGGAGTGTGTTGGGGGCGGTTTGGGATTCAGCCTTTGACTGCAGACATAAAGCAGGAAGACACTGAGCTGCTCAGGTGTTCCTGATAACACCAAGCAGCCACCTGGACAGCCAATAGGAACACAGTTTACTGGAAGTCCAGAGGGTTGGCTTAGTGAAGGAAATTTAGTTTAAAGTTGAAGCAGAAAGTTAACAGAGAAAGTTGAAAACCACCTTCTGATCCCTGAAATCTCTGAGTTTTCACACAAAGAACGCCTGAACATGTCAAACTGGTTCCATTCTAGAACCTTCACTGTAAGACGTCACAGTATGGTGTGTTGGTCAAAAAACATTACAACCGGCTGGATCCTTGTGGAGAATACACCAGAATGCTAGCCTAGCCGCCCTAGACAACCCACGGCAACGAATTTAATTCTCTGCCAGGGCGGGTCTAGTTACCCTCCATAAGGCTCGAGGCTGGATTCTCCTAAAACTGGCCGGACCAATCACCATGAAGTGTAGAGTCAGAAGGCGGGCGTAACTAGATGACGACAGAGGCGCGACGATTCTGACAGAAACAACCGGAAACAACTAGCCTAGCCGCGCTAGACAACCCACGGCAACGAATTTAATTCTCTGCCAGGGTCGACAACAAAAACGACAAGTCATTGAGCTCCATTAGCACCGACTCTGAATAATCTTTCTGTTAACATGTCTGTAATATACTTGAGCTTCACCCATTGACTGTATAAATAAGGCTTCACCGAACTACCGCATCCTCTGATTTCCGGCGCTCTCGGAGCCTATTCGTTGCGCTGATTGGTTGTATTCCTACCCAGTTGCTGCAGAGTGATTTGATAGACAACCTTTTAGCCCGCCTCCCTCCCTGTCGAGCGTGCCTAGACCCTTGCATCTTCAAAACATGGGTCTAGCGCGGTTAAGCTACCAGAATGCAGGAAATAGGATCAATAATTTTAAAAATTAGACCCCCACCAGCATCACACACAAACTAAATCTCACTCTAAGGTCACAAGATGGCCGCCCTGAATTATTGTGAGCAAAAGTCATGGCCACTGTGGCCTAAAACATTCACACAGTAAAGTTTCTCTGAATAAATCTAAATCTGCCAAAAACTGGAAAAGCAATTTCTCAGTTTTTGTTAGCTGTTTGTGAAATTAAACATTCACTCACTTCCTGTGCATCTCCTGGGGGCTAAGCACCCCCCGTCCTTAAAACCTAGTGACGCCCCTGCCAAGAACACTCTAGAAAAGGTTCTACTTTCTGTTTATGCCAGTTCTGTGACTGAACAACAAATGTTTAACAGACGTTCTGAATTGGTATTTATGTAGATGGAACCCGTCCACACTCTAGAACCTCCAGCATTCCAAGAAACACTGACAGACTGGTTCTGGAATAAACTGATTATGTTGCATATTCAGTCTTTGAGCTTCGTTCTTCTGGGGAAAACCAACTTTTGCGACACAGTGTAGGTTCTCCTTCTCCAAGATGAGCGGTGGAACATCTTCCATAACCTAACAGAGAAGTCCTGTTGGTTTCTGCTGAAGTTCTGGTAGGTTCTTGAAGATATTTCACCTCTCCTCAAACAGACTGGACTTCTCTGGTAGGTTCTGGAAGAATCTCCCAGAGAAGTCCAGTTGGTTCTACTGAAGCTCCTACAATCACCACGACTTGGACGACTGAGAATCTCTCCAGACATCAGCGTTGTTCTTTTTTAGGATCGGTACGGGACGTTCTCCTGGATGCAGATCGCAATTTTTACAACTTCTAAAAAAGATGGAACCCTCAGACTCATCAACAATGTTCTGAGCTTCTACCTGTTTGAAGGAGGAATGGAACCCAAACTATGCTGACCTCAACCCACCTGAGAACTGTTGGGAATCCTGAACATCTTCACCAGATCTCAACTCCAGAAGGTAGAACCGTCCACTCTAGAACTCCAGCGTTCCGCTGATAGACTGGTTACTGAATGAATTCATTGAGCTGCATATTCAGTCTTTGAGCTTCGCTCTTCTGGAGAGAACCAGCTTCAGGGACACGGTGTGTTTGTGTCGTTTGTTGTCGTTTTCTGTCTTATGTGTGTATTTATGAATGAATATTTGCTTGTTTCTCTGTATTTGTGGAGATTTTCACAATAAAGCTCGTTGGTTACCGTGGTTACAGGCCTTGCCGGTGTATCCGGGGTGACACTTGCATCTGTCGGGTCCGACGCAGTCACCGTGTTTACATCCCTGCTGACAGTCGGCTGCACACAAACACAGTATTTATTTTATGTACTACTAGATAAATTCATCTTTCTGCTGACAGACGATAAAAACAAACATCTGCAGATTTATGAACGTTTAAAACAATAAATATAAACTTTCAGACGCAGTTTTCTGGTTATAAAATGTCGACAGAAAAGAAAAAAAAACACTAAACCAGCCAAACAAAAAATGGAATAAAGAGATTTTCAAGCGCAGATTCGGTTAATTTTCCTGATTGAACATAAAGTCTCACATGATGTGTTCAAAGACGTTCGGAAAGGAGAAAAAAAATTTTTTTTCTTGTTTTTAATATTTTCTGGATGCTAAATTTTGACATTTTTTATTTTTTACAAAATAAAACACACTTTTTACACTCTCCAGCAAATTTAGAGGTTTGAGATATTAAATTTATTTATTTACTTTTAAGCTGAAACAAACTCAGAACAGAATTTTATTCAAAGGATTTATTTTTGGATATATTTTTGAAATTATGTAGAATGAAGTCATTTTGAATTTTTTTTTTTACAATTTCAAGCTTAGGTTCAGTAAATTTTCTAGAATAAACCTGAAGTCACGGATGATGCATTCAAAGACAATCGGAAAGTAAAACATATTTTCCCGTTTTTATATTTTCTGGATGATAAATTTTGTCATTTTGTTGAGTTCTTATTAAATAATTAAAAAAAATGATTTTTAAACCCTCCAACAGATTTAGAGGTCTCAGTCATTTAAACAACTTTATTTATGTTAAAAAAAAGTCACTTATGATGCATTCAAAGACAGACAGAAAGAAGGAAATTCAAACTTTTCTGTTTTGTACTTTTTAGTTTCTGGCTGATAGAAAAAAAAGTGAAACTATGAATTTAATCTGGTTCAAATGGTTTATTTCTGGGTAATTTTTAAATGAAATAAAGAGATTTTCAAGCTCAGATTGTTAATTTTCCCGACTGCACCTAAAGTCACACATGATGCATTCAAAGATGGTTGGAAAGTAGAAAATTTAACGTTTTTTTTCCTGTTTTTATATTTTCTGGCTGATAAATTTTCTCATTTTATTGATTTTTTTAAACTAATAAAACGTGATTTTAACCACTGGCAGGTTTTGGGGTCAGAGGATAAAATCAGATGAAAACTGATCAATTAATTGGTGGATTGATTGATGACAAACGGATCTGAACTCACGCTGACATCGTCCTCGGTCCATCGGCTTCCATCCCCAGCAGCACTCCACACTGTTACCGTAGCGACAGAGACCGTCTGACGTCATCACGGCTCCGTCGGACCAGCTGGAGAACAAACACACAAACAAACAAACAGATAAACAAACAAACAAACAAACAAACAGACAAACAGCCAGCTGAGTCTCCGTGTGAATCAGGAGCTCTCTGATCGTTTCTCTGTTTCCTCAAACGAGTCTCAACATGAAGCTGTTTCTCTCCACATACTTTGTGTCACGTGTTGGAAGCGTCTGAACACGTATGAAGCTGAACACGTCTGTTCCTCTGCAGACAGAGAAAGTCTGCAGTTAAACCTGAAGGTCACACGTTTACCCGTCAGCTTTAACAACATGCTGTCATTAGGCGTCTACTTCTTGTTGTTTTCTGTCATTTTCTGTCTGATTTTGTCATTTTTTTACTGTTTAGTTGTTTTTTTTGTCTTCTTTTTGTCATTTTGTGTCATTTGTCTGGTTTTGTGTCTATTTTTGTCATTTTCTGTCTCATTCTTTTCTCTTTTGTCATTTTTTCTAGTTATTTTTGTCATTTATTGTCTCGCTGTTGTTGTTTTGGGTCTCAGTTTTGCTGATTTTTTCTCTTCTTTGGGTCATTTAATCTCTATTTTTGTTGTTTTGTGTCTATTTTGTCTAATTTTTTTACTGTTTAATGGTATTTTGTCTTGTTTTTGTCATTTTGTCTTGTTTGTCTGGTTTTGTATCCAGTTTTTGTCGTTTTTTGTCTCATTTTCTGTCTGTGTTGTCATTTAGTGTCTCGCTTTTGTTGTTTTCGGTTTCAGTTTTGCTTATTTTTTGCTGTTTTTGTCACTGTGTTTTGTTTGTGCCACTTTGTCTTATATTTTGCTGTTTTCTGTCTCATTTGGGTCATTTTGTGCTGTTTTTTGTCATACTGTGTCTCATTGTTAGCTATTTTTTGCCATTTTATGTTTTATTTGGGTCGTTTTGCATCCATTTTGTCTGTTTTTCGCCATTCTGTATCGTTTCTTTTGTCTATTTTTCTTATTTCGTGTCTTTTTTTGTTGTTTTCTCGTTTTGTCTTGTTTTGTGTCTCAGTTATGTCATATTTGGTCATTTTGTGTCTTATTTTGTTGCTTTGTCTCTTGTTTGGGTCATTTTGTGTCTCGTTTTCACCCTGGTCCGTTATTTTGTGTCACTTTGTCTTGGTTTTTTTGTGTCTCAGTTGTGTCTTTTCAAATCTTTTTGTTGTGTTTTTTGGTCATTTAGTGTCTCATTTCTGTCATTTTCTGTCTTGTTTGTGTCATTTTATCCTGTTTTTTTGTTGTTTTGTGTCTCAGTTTGGTCATTTTTGTTGTTTTTCATGTCCTGTTTGTGTCATTTCAAATCGTTTTTTTGGGTTTTTTGATCATTTAGTGTCCCATTTCTGTCATTTTCTGTCTTGTTTGTGTCATTTTATCTTGTTTTTTTGTTGTTTTTTGTCTCAGTTTGGTAATTTTTGTTGTTTTGTGTCTCAGTTTGGTCATTTTGTTGTTTTGTGTCTCAGTTTGGTCATTTTGTTGTTTTGTGTCTCAGTTTGGTCGTTTTTGTTGTTTTTCATGTCCTGTTTGTGTCATTTCAAATCGTTTTTTGGGTTTTTTTGATCATTTAGTGTCTCATTTCTGTCATTTTCTGTCTTGTTTGTGTCATTTTATCTTGTTTTTGTTGTTGTTTTGTGTCTCATTGGTGTCGACTATTAAAACTTCTCTGGAAGACGAAATAAACTGCAGACGAAGAACTTCAAAATTTAAGAGATGAAAAACTAAAAAACATCCCAACACTTTGAAGCTACAGAATTTTGACTCCAAACAAATAAATAATTCTCTTATAAAGCGTTTTTCTTTCTGGTGTTTTTCTAAAGCGTCTGAAATGTTTTCAACAGAAACTTTTCTGATAAAAAAATCACAGAAAATCTTCCTGAACTCCAACATTAATGTCTGAGTTTAGAAAAGCATCAGAATCAAACTCTGAGTCTCTAAATAAGTCAATTAATTCTGTTTTAACATGATTTTCTTCAAGCTTATGCGAGTTTTCTGCATAAATAGGAATAAAATCTTCACTTTTAAACTCCAATTAAGTCCATTTATTCTGTTTTAAAGTGTTTCTCTATGAATAATAAAGGGTTTAAAAAAGAAATAAATCACAGATTTGGAGTTAAAGAGTTTAGATCTTTAGTTGAAATTAAAAGATTTTACAATTTTATTCTTCAAATAAGGCAATTTATTTTAACTAAAGTGATTAAAAGTTCAGAAAATGCTTTAAAATAAAATTAAACGACTGATGAAGAGTTTAATTTGAGTTCTTTTCTGTCGGCTTTCTTGTAGCTCAAAAATCAGAAACACGTGGTTAAAAAATCTCTTCACAGCAGAATTTAATTCATTTAAACTGATATTTTTATTATTTATGGCTGCAATTAATAAAAATCTTCACTGTGGATTATCAGATGTTTGATCAATAAAATATCAGAAAAAGGTGAAAAATGTGGATCAGAGTTCCTTCAAACGTCTCGTTTTGTCAAACAATGTTGGTTTTTATGGAAAGAGTCAGATTCAAGAGTATTTTCAGAAAATGAACATTTCTGCCGATTTAAATCCTCTCTAATGTTATTTATCTGCATCTCCTGATTGAAAACTTTCATCTAATCTTCAGAATTTAACATTTTTCAGTCGTAACCAGAAATATTACCTGAAACCAGACGATAAAATAATTAAAAACAAGAAAATAATTCAATCTGAAGACAAGAAGTTTCTGTGAAAAGACTTAAAAGCTCCAGAGTCACTGAAGTTCATTATTTCAGGATAAACAATCTCATTATTTTATTTGATTCAGTTTATTTTCACTAACAGACGCCAGAAAACTCAAAATAATAAAGAAAAACTTGTTTAAAATGATTAAAAACAACTTTCTTCCGGATCATTAAAGTGTTTCTAAAAACAGATTAAATAAAGTTTTCCAGCAGGTTTGAGGTTCTGACCTGTCGGGGTCCAACCTTTGGCTCCGGGTCCACAAACAGAACCAGGACAGCAGAACCGCAGTTCGCAGAACCGCAGTGCGCATCCTCCAACCGGCAGACATCCGCCTTCAGCAGAACCGGGGCTTCATTAACGGACTTTACCGGAGCCCAGAGCCGTTAAATCCCGCCGCTCGGTGACAGAACCGGGGAGACGGAACCAGGCCGTCGGTAGAAGTCCGGTTCTGACGCTGAAACCGCGCAGCTTCCGGTAAAAAACAAACAAAAAAAGAAAAAAGCCGCAAAACTCCGCAGCAGCGACCGAACTCTGATCTGCGCGCGCTCGCGGGCGGTGGAAGCGCGTCCCCGGCGGTCGCGTGCAGAAGGAGGGGTGACGTCAGCGGGGCTTCAACATAGACCGTATATACAGTCTATGGGCTTTAAACAGAGGCACGCCTGTGTGTCCAAACTACTTTAAACACGGTGAAAACGTGTGACAATCGGTCTATAATGACTTGAAACGAGGTGAAAACGAGTTTTAAAAAATTCTAAATTCAAACTTCAAACTTTATTTATTTGTATAGCACTTTTCATGCAGAACAACACAAAGTTCTTCACAAGAATTAAAAACAAAGAAGACAAATAAACACACACAAAAAAAGAAGAAATCAGACATCCATACAACATGATATCGTCAGGACATGGCGATAAAATTGGATAAAAATTGATCCAGAATTACTAAAAACACACTGAAAGTTAATTAAAAACGGTTCAAAGTGACTCAATTCTCTAAACTACTGAACATTTCACCAATATCACTATAAACATGTTGAAAATCTGTTTTAAATGATTCAACAACGAGCCAAAAATGCACCAAATGGCTTAAAACATGTTGAAACTGAATTAAAAATGGTCCAAAATGTTCATAATTTGTCAAAAAATGACAGAAATTGTGTCCAGCATTACTTTAACTGTGACGAAAATATGTGAAAATTGTTGTAGAATGACTTGAAACGTGGTGAAAATTAATTTTTAAAGTTTCAAATTGACAAAATTGACAAAATATCACTTAAAATGTACCAAAATTGAACTAAAATAGTCTAAATGAATTAATATTCAAGGAAATTTTGTTTAAAGAAGCCAAAAGACTTGTCCAAAGTGACTGAAAATCTTCCAAAATCGCTTTAAACTTCTTGAGGAGGAGGAAAATATAAGTTGGACCAAAATGACTTGAAATGATGCAGTTCAGTCCCAGCAGCCACCAGCAGGGGGCGGTAGATGTTCACTCTGAGTTCACCACCTTCTCTCTGTCATCAGTCATCACTTTATTCATTCATTCATTCATTCATTCGTCCATCAGTCCGTCAGCATGGAGGAACTGCAGCTGCTGATCTGGGTAAGAAACCAAACATCTGCTCTGTGTATGGGAAAAAACTTTCATCCAGTTAAATTCATGTTATTTAAATATAGAGGAATCTATTTTTGGCATTAAAGGACACATATTTATAAAACAAAGTCCACTTCACTTCACTAAACTGTTCTGGTTTTACTGCTTTGAATTATTGCACGACTCCAGATGTTTTTTTTCCTTTGTGTTCAGTCTAAAACCAATAAATAGGATTTTTAATTGTGTGTTTTGTATCATGTTTCTATTAATGAGGTCAAGTTTTCTCTCATCGTGTGAGTGTTTGTTGGATTTGTGTGTTGTGTTGTTTCCAGGTTTGTGTTTTTGTCGGCCCGACTTGTTGTTGGCATGACTTGGACAACAGCGAGTACGACTGCTGGCCTCTGGACCGACCCAACGAGAACAACATGATCGACTGTGGAGGTGAGGATAAATCTGAGTTAATTATAAAGGGTTTCATCCTGTGAACTCTGAGACCTCACAGAGCGCTGAAGGCAGGCTAGCTTTAATAAAAAATTACTGCTGTCACCTTTCATCAGCCAGAAACTGTAGAAACATAAAGATTTGACTCATTTTCAGGTCAGTTTCCAGGAGGTACTTGAATGCATCACATGGTTTTGGATACCAGAATTCAACAAATATTCGGATAGTCAGGATATTCGGGTCCAGCCCTAAAATAAAGTGCCTGCCGCAGTGTTTCCACAGAACCTCCACATTATTTCAACTTTCCAAAACGAATCAAATTTTAGCCAAATTTTGACTTGACAGAAGTTGAAAATTAATTGAAAATGGTCCAAAACTAGATCAAATTTGACCACAATGGCTTCAAAAATAGGTTTAAATCTTTTCAAAACTGGACTAAATATGGTCCAAAATGACTTTAAACATTAGTTAAAACTACATTTAACACAAATGAGTTCCAAAATGGCCTAAAAATGACTCAAACTATGTCCAGCAAGACTTAAAATGTGACAAAGTCGAGTTCAAAATCACTTAAAAATTGACCAAAATGATTTGGAAGAATTCTGAAACTGAATTAAAAATGGTCTCAAACTACTTTTAATATTAATTAAAACTATGTTTAACACAGTGAAGATAATGAAAATGAGTTGGTATAAAGTCAGAACCTGTCCAAGTGAAATAAAAGGTCCAAAATGATGTTAAACATGTTGAAGAAAAGGTTGATGATAAAAATGAGTTTTTTTTTAAATGGTCTAAAATGACTCAAATGAGGTCCAGCATAATTTGGAATGTGACAAAGTAGAGTTCAAATGATAAAAATCACTTAACATTGGGCAAAAATTGGGCTTGAAAAACTTGAAAATGAATTTAAAATGATCCGAACAACTTTAAACATTCATCAAAACTAAGCTTAATGCTTTTAAGAAAAAGAAAAGTAGTTAAAATGGTCTAAAAACGAATGAAAATCTGTCCAACTTAAGTGAGAATTGTTCAAAATGATGTAAGCATGTAACTTATGAGAGTTTAAAAAATGCCCTAAAATGACTCAAACTATTTCCAGAAGATTTAAAATTGTGACAAAATTGAGTTTAAATGGTAAGAAATCACTCAAAATTTAGCGATATTGGCTTGAAAAAAAGTTCAATAAAATGATCCAAAATTCAATAATATTTGACCAAAATGACTTCAAACATGTTAAAGATGAATTAAAATGGTCCAAATGACTTCAAATATTGGCTAAAATCATGTAAGCATGTTGAAGATTATGGTGATGATGAAAATGAGTTAGAAATGACATAAAATTCCCTGAAATCTTCCAGGCTGACTTGAAATTGTGACGAAGTCGAGTTCAAATGGACAAAATTACTCAAAATTTGGCCAAAATGACAAAACATGATCAAAATGAATAAAATTAATCACAGTGACTCAAAGTTTTAACTTTGGACACTGTTTTGAGTCACTTTGAACAAGTTTCTACCTGGTTTTTGACCATCAGTGAAATAAAAGTTGTTTAGTTTCTCTAAATATCTAAATCTGTCTCAGGTCTGGAGACATCCTTCTAGTGTCTCCACATATTTAGATCTTTGTCTTCCTCAGGTCTGGAGATGTCCTTCTAGTGTCTCCACATATTCTGATCTTTGTCTTCCTCAGGTCTGGAGATGTCCTTCTAGTGTCTCCACATATTCTGATCTTTGTCTTCCTCAGGTCTGGAGATGTCCTTCTAGTGTCTCCACATATTCTGATCTTTGTCTTCCTCAGGTCTGGAGATGTCCTGGGTGGTTCGTCCTCCTGAACTGGTGAAAAGTGGAGAAGTTTTTAACGTCACATATTCAGTCACAGCTCAGGATTCTTTCTACAGCTGGGCTATTCAGAACCACATCTTCACCCAGAGGTAAACTGGTTTATACTGCTTATACTGGTTAAACTGGGACCAGCCAACCACAAGTTCACACTAACTGTTGTTTGTTTTAATGTTTGTTTTATTGTTTCATTGTCTTTTTAAACATTTTTAAAATGTTTTATTGTCTTATTTTTTATGTTCTAAAAAGGTTCTTGAAAATAACATTTACTATCAATATTTTTATTTGCTGGCTTTAGAATGGAAGTAAAAATTCTGGGAGGCTCCAAAATGTTCTTACGTTGGTCTGAACTGGTCTCGACTTTCTAAGCTGGTTTGAACTGGTTAATATCTGTCTGAACTGGTCTGAACTGGTCTTATTGGTCCTTGTGCTAGTTCGAACTGGTCTAAAATGGTTTTTGTGCTCATCTGAACTGGTCTATGTCTGTCTAAACTGGTTTAAACTGGTCTATATCTGTTGTGTTCAGCTCATTAACAAACGCTGTAGAAGCTCAAAAGTTCTGCGAACATCATGACTGTCCGACCAACTGGAAGGATGCAAACGGAGAAAACTGTTGCATCCATCACGCCAACATCCACTCCTGTCCTCTGGGACACATGGTACGAACTCAGCTACAACTTTACGTATCAAAGTTCTGCAAAGGTCCACAAGTCTGTTCTGTTACAGGTTTTCTTTTAGTTCCGTATAAAAACACTCTGTCATCCGAGGTCTCAATAACATCTGGACAACTTTTGTACACTGTTGGTTTGAGAACGTTCCTTGTTTTTTGTCGCAGAACATCTTCTGTGTTCCTGATAACATCCTCTGAAAGTTGATGTTAGAACATCATTACCAGAAGAAATAAAGACAGACCATCAGGTGAAATCTGATTTTTCTGCTGTTTTCATTCACTGTCAGACGTCTGAAAGTATCTGTGGTCCCTGGATTCCTGATGACGGAAAAATCTTCACCCACACCATCTCCACCTCCGGAAAGATGACCCAGACCAACTGGACGGCAAAGGTAACGCACAAAAAACACCAGTTTGTAAGGCCTCAGCAGCGTTTTCCGACCAAAACTCTACAAAAACACCTTAAGGTAGACCCTACAGAAAGACGCGATTATGCGATCGCATGAATTCCCGCATTAATCAACAAAATGCCGCTGATTATGCAGGGGTCAATTATTTCCCAAAAGGCCGCATAATCCCCGCAAAACAGCGCATAATTCCTGCAAGAATCTCACATTTCCATGAAAAAAAGAGAAATATGTGGGTCCCGCTTGATTTCACAATTTCCACATAAAATGAGAAAACTATAACCGATATAAATGGAGTTGTGAGTTTTTATGTGACGCCCGGCCTGACGTCATCAGTTCACACATTCACACACACACTAGAAGCACGAGCTGATGCGGAGCACGGCGCTCAGAGACGAAAAACAAGAATGGCGAATGCTCAAAGATCACATTTACCTACGAATATTTCAGCCAGAGACCGGGCAAAACAGTACCCAGATTTACTGCATGAAAGTGGGGGGAAACTTTTTTGCACCCCGTACAACATTGTTCTGGAGCACCGAAGAAAATCAACCGTGTTGCAGCACTTCTCCACGACGAAGCACAGCAAAAGGTTTGCTGAACACAAAGGACTCAAACAACAACTTAGTGGTAGCCTAGTAACAGGATGTAGGAGAAGAATCACCTTTTTTCCCAGTTCTTACATATTTCGCATCTTTTTGCATATTTCACAACTATTCGCATACTTTGCAACTTTCCGGAATTTCCCCGCATAAAATGGCATAAAAACCCCGCATATTTATTCACATAATCAAGGATTTTAGCCCGCGTTTTTCTGGAGGGTCTATTAAGGGTATCAGTACAAAAGGACTAAAAGGACAAAAGTTAAAGGAAAGAGCTCATATGCTTCATAGCACCTCTATCACTCACTGATTTACATTTATTGTTCTTGTCAAGCCATTATTAAAAGTGTAAAAACAGTGATGGAGTGGATTGTGTCTCTTTTTGGGTAATCTTTAAGTTTAGGACAGACTCTTCCTCTTTGAACCACCTTGTAACGCTGAGACAGACACTAAAGGTGGGAAATGTAGCTAAAAATATATGAACAATAAAATAAGCACAATAAAGGACACATTTTTCAGTGCTTTTTAGGTGAATGGAAACAGATACAATCTGTAAAAAGATGGTTAAATGACAGCTTACTGACCACCTAATCATCCATTCGACTTTGGAAATGAACATCATTAGATTGTGTAACTGGTTAAAGCAACAAAAAAATATCTCAAGACGTTCAAACAATCAAAGTACAAAAATGCAACTTATTCTGATCATAAAATAAACCAAACTTCATAGGATCATTATTAAAATACACTATATCTGTCCTGAATGAATTAAGAAGAGCTCTATAAAGCTATATGCAGATGACATTCTACTTTATCCCATAGTAACTTTTATTTTCAGGCTCTGTGAAGCTTCTTCCTCATCAGTCTCACTGCTATCTAACACAGCAAGATGCTTCAGATTTGCAAACTTCAGCTTTTATCAGGTCAATGCGATTAATGTATTTAAAACAACAAAAAAGACCAAAAATAACAAAAAAAAAATCTCTCATAAAGACATTCTAACAATCAAAGTGGAAAAATGCAACTTGTCTTGAGCATAAAACACACCAAACTTCATAGGATCATTATCACAATACACCATGTCTGTCCCAAATGAATTAAGAGTCATATAAAGCTATACACAGATGATACACCACTTTATCTCACAGTTAGCTTTGTTTTCAGGCTCTGAGAGGCTATTTTGCTCTGTGCTAATTAATTAAGTTGCTATCATTTTGATTAATGTATCACATTTAAGACCACAGGATGTGACCCAGAGTGTTTTCAGACAGAGAAAAAATGATAACATCACTAACAAACTCAATGAATTCAACTAATCTAAGGTTGAATTTGACTCTAACCAATCGGCTTTGGTTACTTTGACATGAAGTTCTTACAGTTTGTTCCTTGACCTCCTCAGCACCTGATAACCCAACACATTGTCTTGCAGGTGGTTTTGTTCCACGCCGGTTTAACTTCGCTCATCGCTCACATACGAGTCGGTCGAATGCAGGTTGCTCTGGAGGCTAAAAGCACCGTCCTGCCAGCTGTAGGTAGGTTTGTTTCTGCTCCACGTTTAAACATGACTAAAGAAGTCCGTGTAGGTTCTCATTCATCCAGGTCATGGTTATCCAAAGTAGTTTAAATCAATCCACTGGACTTTAAGAAAGTTCCTAGAAGACGTTTCACCTCTCATCCAAGAGGCTTCTTCAGTTCTGGTGGTGGTTGGTGTTGCCTCAGCTTTTAAACCTCTGTGAGGTGTGTCCAGGGCTGTTATTCCAACGACCGATAACAAGATTAGACGTGTCTTCTTCTTTAAGATTAAGACTATTTTGGGACGGTTGTTTAAACATGATCAAGTACCTGCCCAGTCTTTAATGTTTTCATTCTCAGTCTGTGGCGATGGCGTCTGCGAAGAGGCGGAGCTTTGTTCCACCTGTCCGGCTGACTGTGGTGAATGTCCGATGACAGCTGCCACCAAACTGGCCATCGGCCTGCCGCTCAGCCTGCTCTGCCTCTCCTTCATACTGACCGCTGTGGTGAGACATACAACACAAACAGAAACCAGAGTAAACCTAAGAGATGGACTAAGCCTTAAACCTGCATCGTCCCCACCAGCCAGCAGAGGGCGACTCCTCTCACTGTATAGAAGTCGATGAGAAAATGAGCTGATTTTTCACTTGATCTGTCACCTCAGTTAACATGATTCTAATGAGTTTATGCTCTCAATCAGTAGTTTTAAGTCTAATATAATACAACATGGTGTTTATTTTGTAAATTAAGGTCCTGTTTAAAGGAAAATAGATGATAAAGCGGCCACATCCACTCCTTTGTAATCTGATTCAAAAGCAACAAAAAAAATCTAATGACGATCTCCTAGTGAAAGTAGAAAAATGCAACTTATCCTGAGCATAAAACAGGTCAAACTTTGAAAAATCATTGTCACAATACACTACAACTATCCCAAATGAATTAAGAAGAGTTAAATAAAGCTATACGCAGACGTTGTTCTACTTTATCTCGCAGTTAGTTTTATTTCCAGGCTCTGTGAGGCTTCTTTCCTCATTAGACTCAGTGCTAACACAGCAAGATGCTTCAGATTTGCAAACTTCAGCTTTTGTCAGGTCAGTGGGATTAAAGTATTTAAAACAACAATAATGGACCAAAAACAACAAAAATTCATCTCACAATGACATTCTCACAATCAAAGTAGAAAAATGCAACTTGTCCTGATCATAAAATAAACCAAGCTTCATAAGATCAGTAACACAGTACACTGTTCCAAATGAATGAAGAAGGATTATAAAAAGCTCTATGCAGATGATATTCTACTTTATCTCATAGTTAGTTACTTTAATTTTTAGGCTCTATGAAGCTCCTTTGCTCTTTAGTCTCAGGGCTAAATAGCACAACAAGTTAAGTTGCTTTGGATTTTCAAACTTCTGCTTTTATTTGACAACATAAAACTGTCGTCCTCACACCAGTAGGTGGCGTCCATCTTTTACATTCAGTCTGTGTTCATTAGAAACAACACAACACTAGAACATGTCTGTGAAGGTTCTCATTCATCCAGGTCATCTTAAGGTGAAGGGTTCAGTTCAGGCTACTGGACTTATTCTTGTGATCTTGAAAAATCACAAGAATAAGTCCAGTTGCTTGAACTAAACCCTTCACCCCACAATACTAGAAGTTATCGTCATGAATCTTGTCCTTTAGTGGTTCAGGTACCAGAAGGAGAAGCTGCTCTGGGACGAAAGCTGGATCATCGACTTCTCTACCATAAAACAAGGTACTCAGATTAAACCGCTTCAAGCTAGTTCCCCCAGTTCTGAAACTGGTGCGTAACCAGTCTAAAAATGGGAAACAAAGGTCTGAAATTAATACAGAAAAGACTATAAACTGCAGCTACTTTTAAACCAGTCAAATGGTCTCCATGTGATTGATTTGTGTGTTTTTGTGTTGCTATTTTTTGCTAATTGCTTTGTCTCCATTAGCATTGGTTGTGGATTTGCTCTTTTAGTCAATTTTAACCCGTTTCAGATCATTGTGTGTGTCTTTGTGGTCATTTTTTGCATTAATTTGCGTTCTTTATTGCATCTGGTTTTTATTGTTTTGTGTCTCTTTGCAGCCATTTTGCATCAAATAATTGTTTTGTGTGTTTTTATCTTTGCACTGAATTAGCATCTGGTCACTTTGCGTCAGTTTATTGTTTAGTTCTGTCCGGTTCTGTGGTCCGGTTCTGTCTCTTTCTGGTCTTTTTTTCATTATTTTGTGACTCTTTGCGGTTCCTTTGTCTCCATTTTCATCAGTTTTGCTTCTGTTTCTTTTGCATCTGTTTCTGGGTTATTTTTTGTGTCTTTGTGGTCACTTATTTATATTCATATTGCATCTCTTTGCAACTATTATTTTGTCTTCACCATCCTTTAGTGAGTCTAAAAGGTGACTTTTATCTTGTTCCATTTGAAAATGTGTCTTTTTGATTCAGTCTCTTTGCATCTCTTTGGTGTCATTTTGTGGCTGTTGATATTTATTTTGTGTTTATTTCATGTTTCATTTGGTCAATTTTAATCTCTTTCTGGACTGGTTTGCATTTCCTTTCTTTGGTCCATTTTTGTGTCTTTTTCACTGTTTTGTGACTCTTTCTGGTTCTTTTGCCTCCTTTGTCATTGGTTTTGCTTCTGTTTGTGTTAATTTTACATCGCTTTCTGGTGTTGTGTTAATTTGTCACGGTTTTGGTTCTTTCGGTGTTGGTTTTCGGCAGTTTTGACAACAGATTTGTCTGTCTCTGTTGGGTTTTGCTGCAGACCAGGAGGCTCATATGACCATGGGCAGCATCATGAGCGTCCCGGTGGCAAACAGCGACAGCAACACCAGCTGTGTCACTGCTCTAAGCTCCTGCACCGGACAACCAGGAACCAGGAAAACTCTGTTCACCTGCACTGGCATCTAGTAGGAACCCCTGCTCACCTGTTTAAACCTATAATGTACCACAGGAATTACCTTTGATATGTTTAAAACTGTCTCATCTGCAGCGACGGCCGGACGGTGGCCATCAAGAGGATTCAAACTAAGACTTTCTCTCTGTCCAAAACCATCCGACAGGAAGTCAAACAAGTCAGGTGACACGACACAGCTAACCGGGAAAATCATTGTCGATTACTTCTGAACTCTGAGCAGCAGCTTCTGGCTGTTTTTTAATGTTCCCGTCTCATTTTTCTTGTTGAAAATAACTTTAAATTTGTTGAATGCAACAAAAACTTGTTTGAAATGACCAAACATTTGTCTAACGCGGTAAATATTTGCACAAAAAACTTGATAGTGTGCTGAATGTGACAAAAATTGTACAATATAACTTAATTTCAGAATTTGTTTGTCTTTTAGGTAAACTTTAATTTATTCTAAAATTACCCTAAATTAGTCCAACATAACAAAAACTTGTCAAAAATAACTTGTAATTTGCTGAACATGACAAAAACTTGTTTGAAATAACTTTTGTCTTTTAGGTAACTCTAATTTCCGTTAATCTTTATCATTTCGTGTTATTCATTCATAACCAGCAAATTAGAAGAAACTATAAAGATAAAACAATATAAAGAAGTGATGACTAAATCGGCTAAAATGGCCCAAAATTTGTTGAGCATAATGAAAACTTGTCGCAACTAAAAGTATAAATATAAATAACTGTGACAAAAGGCACAATAAAGTCACTATAAAATCCATTTTTAGTATTGAGGACTGAATACGGTTAATGATTTGATGTAAACCAGTTTAATAACTGATGGATTGTTCTTTCTCCAGGGAGCTCGACCATCCTAACCTGTGCAAGTTCATCGGTGGTTGTGTTGAGGTGCCTGATGTTGCCATAGTAACGGAGTACTGCCCAAAGGGAAGCCTTAACGATGTCCTGCTTAACGAGGAGATTCCTCTGAACTGGGGCTTCAGGTCGTATAGAAGCGCCTAATTAAGATTTAATTAGACGTGCGGTTAATTAGAACTACCAATGATTCTGGTTTTTTTTTTTACAGGTTTTCCTTCGCTACCGACATCGCCAGAGGGATGTCGTACCTCCACCAGCACCGGATCTGTCACGGCCGACTCAAGTCTCTAAACTGTGTCTTAGACGACCGCTGGGTCTGTAAAATAACAGGTAAAGTATTTAAACTAACAGGTATATTGTTTTAAATAACATGTAAAGTATTTAAAATAACAGGTGAAGTATTTAAACTAACAGGTAAAGTATTTATAATAACAGGTACAGTATTTATAATAACAGGCAAAGTATTTAAACTAACAGGTAAAGTATTTATACTAACAGGTACAGTATTTATACTAACAGGTAAAATATTTATAATAACAGGTAAAGTATTTAAACTAACAGGTATATTGTTTTAAATAAAATGTAAAGTATTTAAAATAACAGGTAAAGTATTTATAATAACAGGTACAGTATTTATAATAACAGGCAAAGTATTTAAACTAACAGGTACAGTATTTATAATAACAGGTAAAATATTTATAATAACAGGTAAAGTATTTAAACTAACAGGTATATTGTTTTAAATAAAATGTAAAGTATTTAAACTAACAGGTAAAGTATTTATAATAACAGGTAAAGTATTTATAATAACAAGTAAAATATTTATAATAACAGATATGTGAAGTATTTATAGCAAATTCACAATAAATCTCCATAAAATTCTGTAATTTAATGTGTTCTCACAAAAATACAGACAACAGTTGCGTTGGAGAAAGACAAAACACAATGTAATGTCTTGAAGCGTCATTTCTTTGACTGACATGTGATCTGTCTAATCAGATTACGGACTGAGGACGTACCGCAGGGACGACGGGGCGGAGCCTCTGTCCACCTATCAGCAGAGGCTCCAGGAGGTTTACATGCCACCTGAGTTTCAGAACTCCAACATGGAGCCGACGCTGGCTGGAGACGTGTTCAGGTGAAGCCGGATGTTTCACTTAGAGTGTCTAGAAACGACATTCACTCATAAATGGTTTACACCGAGTCATGGACAATTTAATTAGGGTTGCTGGATAAGGCCACCAAGACACATATGACTTCTCCAAAGAAGTTATTAGAAGGAGACTAGTGAGGGAGGCCAGTAAGACACCTCCAACTGTATTGAAAAAAGCTCATTCAAGCTGGATTAGAGTTCACCAAAAGACATGTGGAGACTCTGAAGTCACCTGGAAGAAGGTTCATTGGTCTGAGGAGACCAGGATGGAGCTTTATGTCCATCAGATTAGATGATATGTTTGACACTAAACACTGCATACCATGAAGCATGGTGGTGGCAGCATCATGATGTGAAGCACAGTGGAGGCAGCATCATGATGTGAGGATGCTTCTGGAAGGCTTGTAAACACACAGTTCAAGTCATAACCTCAACCACTTGCTTGTTTTTCAGTTATTCCATCATCCTGCTGGAGATAGCAACTCGCAGCAACCCAGTCCCAGTAAGTCCAACACGCTCATGATAAACTCCCAACTGCTTTTACATGAAGCACGGTGGTGGCATCATGATGTGAAGCATGGTGGTGACAGCATCTTGATGTGAAGCATGGTGGTGGCAGCATCATGATGTGAAGCATGGTGGTGGCAGCATCATGATGTGAAGCACGGTGGTGGCAGCATCATGATGTGAAGCACGGTGGTGGCAGCATCATGATGAAGCATGGTGGTGGCAGCATCATGATGTGAAGCATGGTGGTGGCAGCATCATGATGTGAAGCATGGTGGAGGCAGCATCATGATGAAGCATGGTGGTGGCAGCATCATGATGTGAAGCATGGTGGAGGCAGCATCATGATGTGAAGCATGGTGGTGGCAGCATCATGATGAAGCATGGTGGTGGCAGCATCATGGTGTGAAGCATGGTGGAGGCAGCATCATGATGTGAAGCATGGTGGAGGCAGCATCATGCCAGTACCATGAAGCATGATGGAGGTCTTTTAAATAATGTTTTCTTTAAAACATGAAAATCCAAATAACTGAATCTAATTCTTTCCCCTGCAGGCGGAGGAGTCCAACCTGGAGTGTTCCTGGTGTCCTCCACTACCTGAGCTGATCTCCAGTAAAGCCGACAGCACCTGTCCCTGTCCCTCCGACTACGTGGAGGTCTGTAGAAGCTGAAATCCTCAATGCTTGTTTAACTTGTTTTAAAAGTTTTATTCAAATAGTATTACAAAAATAGGTTTGTGAATCCACTCATGGTTTCTGCAGAACTTGGTCACACATTAGCAGTCATACCACCATCTTACCATTGCTGCTGTGTTTTGTCCCGTTTGTGTTTCCGTAGCTGATCCGGCGATGTCGCTCTCATAACCCCGCCCACCGGCCCACGTTTGAACAAATCAGGAAGTTTGTTCACCGGATCAACCCGATCAAAGTCAGCCCGGTGGACATGATGATGAACCTGGTAGAGACAGGACACCTCAAATTAATGATATCAATTATAAATCACACGTGAAACTTAGATTAGAAGTGATGCATTCAAGAACCGCCAGAAAGTGGAAAATCAGAAAACTTTTTCTGTCTTTTTACAGTCATTTTGATATTTTTATCCAAGTTAAAATGTGTTTACGTACAGTACGGACTGTCTTGGTTTCAGATGGAGAAGTACAGCAAACATCTGGAGGTGTTGGTGGCTGAACGGACTCAGGATCTGATGCACGAGAAGCAGAAAACTGACCGCCTGCTGTACAGTACGACACATAAAAACAAACAAACAAAAACACACAAACACTGGGTCATCCTCATGATTTGGTTACTGATAAATTAAGATCTTACACCTGTAATGAAACTAACCCAGGTTTCTGCGCTCACTCCTGCTGTGTTTTACATTTTTAAACACATTCAGAGAAAAGACTCGTCTCTATGCAGATGTTGTGATTATCTTTATCTATAACATCCAAATTACCTTCCATCATTTCCCCAAATAAAATCTAATTTAAAAAACATATTTACTATACTTTTTAGACATCATACTAGTTACTCATATTCAAGAAAGAAAGAAAGAAAGAAAGAAAGAAAGAAAGAAAAGAACAAAGAAAAGGAGGAGTCTAAGACAGCTAAAAAAATTATGATCCGTATAATTCTGAACAATGTTTCCCCAAATTAATCCAAAATGGTTCTAAAATACTAAAACATGTCCTAAATGACTCAAACTTTCTCTACTATTCCTAGTTTTTGACCAAAATGACTTAGAATTGGTCTAAAAATTATTAAAATATGTTATAAATTAATCATATTTTTTCCTAAATGAGTCAAAATTTGCTCAAAAATGATTAAAACTTGTTCTAAATGGGAGACTTCCGGGTGAGGCTTGAACATGGAGGCAGCATAAACAGAAGTACTCCGATATAACCTGAGAAAACGCCCCATTTATCAGAGACTGAAACCTCGAAATTGGCATGCAGTATAAGGGGCTTGGAACATGAGAAGAGGTAGACCCAGAAGGCAAAGTGCAAACATTGGAACAAAAATAGACGACGACGGAGTGCAAGCAAAGCTAACGGCGGAGCTAAAGAAAAGTGGGTCCGAGGCACCAGAGCTAACCGAGGAGCTAGCACCTGAAACACCGCATCTACAAGGACAAATGGCTGACGTGCAGGAAGTACTGAGGGAGATAAAGGAGTTTAGACGTGAAAATAGGGACAGCCTTAATGGCATCAGAGAGGATCTGAAAAGAACGAATGCCAGAATGGATGTAGCGGAAAGAAGAATCGGAGACGCGGAGGAGCGGGTCGCTAGCATCGAGGAAGTCACATGTGAGCTGATCAAACTACAGAAAAAGCTGGAAGACAAACAAATTGACCAAGAAGGACGAGCCAGACGGGACAATGTTCGCTTACATGGGATTGTGGAGGGAGCAGAAAATGGGGCAACCTCTGTAAGTGCTTTTGTTGAGGACTTGCTCAGAGATAAGTTAGCTTTGCCACCCGCCTTCCAGCTCGATGTGGAGAGAGCGCACCGAGCCATGGGACCCCGTCCACCAGAAGGCGCGCCACCCAGATCGATAGTGGTGAAGTTGTTAAGCTACAAATGTAAAGAGGAGATCATCAAACGAGCATGGGAGAAGAAAGGGTTCCTCTATGAGGGACAAAGAGTGTATGTTGATCATGATTATGCCCCAGAAGTGATGAAGAAGAGAAAAGAATACGCTGAAGCTAAGAGAGTTTTGCGAGAGAGAAAGATCAGGTTCCAGACTCCGTTCCCGGCGAAGCTTCGCATTTTCTTTGAGGGAGAAACGCGACTTTACAACTCAGCATCAGAAGCAACCAAGGACATGGTCAACAGAGGATTTGAAGTGGGCATTGTCAAGCCTGTTGAAGACCCACTGCAGAAGTTACAAAGTCGGATGTGGCGATCCATCCAGGCGACAGGCAGGACCAGAGAGGACCAGACGTCGACTTCTCTGGGGTATAAAGAGAAACTCCAGGTCTTCAAAAGATCAACGGAGGTGGCCGATCGTGACCGTAACCGTGAGGAGGAAAGTTAGATCCCACAAGGTACATGGATATCTTAATAATGAGAGGGTGATGGTGATATCTTTATAGTTTTGACGATGAAACTGTGTGGACAGTGAGAATTACCTCAATAAGTTTAAATCGGAGACTGTGAAATATAATGACTGAACTGAAGGACAGGACCAACAATGGTCGCAAGGGCCCCTTGTACAACAGGGATTATCCCTTGGAGCTCAGCTTGAGCCAGGAAAAGGTCAAAAACTGTCAGACCTCAAGTTTGGATGTCGATTTTAGTTCATATTTGTTTGTTATATGGTGTTTTCTAGTTTTTGTTGATGTAGCGCATAGGGTGGAAGTAAAAGTAAAACAATGTACCATTTCAAATGACTTTACAAGGCAGTAAAATTAAACTAGCTTCATACAATGTTAACGGTCTGGGAAATCCAATCAAGAGGAACAAAGTAATAAGCAAAATGAAAAAAGAGGGGGTGGGGGTTATTTTCCTGCAGGAGACGCATTTAAGTGATAAAGAGCATGTGAAGTTGAAGAGGAGTGGGTACAATAAAGAATTTTCATCATCATATAAATCAGGGCATAGAAGAGGAGTGTCTATATTGATCTCGAACAAAGTAAAATTTGAAAAATTAAAAACAATAACAGATAAAGAGGGTAGGTATGTTTTTGTGATAGGACGGTTAGAAGGTGAATTGGTCTCATTACTAAATGTCTATGCACCACCCGGCTCAGACTGGGAACTGTTTAAAAATATTCTTGATATGGTTACAACTCAAGGAAAAGGAATTCTAATTGGAGGGGGGGATTTTAATCAGAGACTAAACTCTGAGCTGGACACATCAGGAAAACCTCGGCAGAAAAGTACCGTGGGCAAAAAAATTAATAAATTATTACGACAACTAGGAATACTGGATATTTGGAGGGAACTCAACCCATTTAAAAGAGATTATACATATTTTTCTGCACCACACAATGTTTACTCAAGGATTGACTATTTTTTTGTATATAAGAAGGATCGTTATAGAGTTGAAAGCTGTGAGATTGGAGTCATGGACTTGTCTGATCACTGCCCAGTTTACTTGGAAATAATTATGGATAAGGAAAAGAAACACACTGTATGGAGACTAAATTCTAGTTTGCTGACAGGTCAAATGAAAGATGATATCGAAAAGGATATTTGTGAATATGTTGAACAAAATGATAACGGAGAGGTATCTCCAACGGTGATATGGGACGCATGCAAAGTGGTCATGAGAGGGAAATTGATATCCAGGGCTGCATATAGGAAAAAAGTGAAACAACAAACATTAACAACCTTACAAACAGAATTGGAAAAATTGGAAAAACAACACAAATATACAATGGATGACAAAACTATGGTTGAAATTAAACAGAAAAGAGCAGAGTTAAATGACATTATGTCTCAAGAAACTCAGAAGAACATGATATATACTAAACAAAGATACTATGAGGCTGGGAGTAGAGCCGCAAAATTACTGGCATATAGACTTAAAAAGCAGGAAACATCAAGGCATGTCTATAAAATAAAAGATCCGGAAACACAATCAATAGTATACAAGACTGAAGACATCCATAAGAGTTTTGAATACTATTATACTCGACTATATGCCCAAACGCTGAATAACACTGAATCCCAAAGAGACAATTTTTTAAATAACTTAAATCTCCCACAAATAACAGTTGAACAAAATAATCTATTGATGGCAGAAATAACGGTAGAAGAAATAAATGCAGCTATTTCAAAACTTAAAAATAATAAAAGCCCTGGAGCGGATGGATATATTTCAGAATGGTACAAAATCTATAGAAAAACATTGATTCCATTACTACACAAAGCCTTTAATTGGATAATGAAAGGGGGTGCAATTCCTGACTCATGGAGAGAAGCAATCATTTCAGTAATAGCAAAGGAGGATAAAGATGAAACTAAATGTTCAAACTATCGACCAATAAGCGTGCTCAATGTCGATTATAGACTCTTCACCGCAATTTTAGCAAGGCGCATTGAAAAAGTTTTGCCAAGTATAATTAGTTTTGACCAAACTGGATTTATAAAGAATAGACAGACCCATGATAATATACGCCGAACCTTGCACATTATAAAACATATAAAAGATAGGAAAATGGAAGCTTTGATTATGGGAATGGATGCAGAAAAAGCTTTCGATTCTGTAAGGTGGGAATTTTTGTTTAGCGTAATGAAGAGGTTCAATTTTCACGAAGGATGCATTCGAACTATACAGTCTTTATATACAGCCCCTATAGCAAGAGTCAAAGTGAATGGTAGTCTGTCCAAGGTCATAAAATTAGAAAGAGGGTGCCGTCAAGGATGCTCTGTAAGCCCATTGCTATTTGCTATATTCCTAGAGCCATTAAGTCAGTGGATAAAACAGAATGATAAAATTAAAGGTATAGAGATAGCTGGCAGCCAACAAAAGATAGCTTTATTTGCCGATGATGTCCTTATTTATGTAGATAACCCTAATTCAACTTTGCCTATACTAATGACTGCTTTTAACGACTTTGGGATGATGTCTGGATACAAAATCAATGTTCAAAAGACACAAGTAATTACTTTCAATTACGAGCCAAACCAAAACATTAGAGAGAGTTACAAAGTTAATTGGGACTTGAGTCATATGAAGTATCTTGGGATATATTTACCAAAAGATTTGGAGACATTAAAAGCACTTAATTATGACAAAGTCATATCAAAAATTAAAATAGATTTGAGTAAATGGAATTTAATATCATATTTGGGTTTGGTATCAAGGGTTGAAGTGATTAAGATGAATATATTACCTCGCTTGTTATACCTGTTTCAGAATCTTCCAGTTGAGCTGTCTGAAAAAGAATTTAAAGAATGGGACAAAATGATATCCCGATTTATATGGCAGGGTGCCAAGCCAAGGATAAAATATAGAACACTTCAATTACCAAAAGTACAAGGTGGTTTGGCACTTCCTTGCTTGAAAAGTTACTTTCGGGCTGCTCAGCTAAGGGTGTTATCAAATCTGTGTGATCCAGAGTATTCTGCAAGATGGAAAGACATTGAGGAAGCATTGTTTGAAGGATTCCCTATTCAAGTAGTATTGTGTGATGATAATTTATGGCCAATTTGGAAAAATAAAGTGAACTCATGGTTGGGAGTTTCTATAAAAATTTGGACTGAAATAGGGAAGAAATATAATTTAAAAAGTCAGTGTAGGCTTTTACGGTGGATTGCATATGATACAGAATTCACACCAAATAAATTAGATAACAGGTTCAAATTGTGGGAAAAAGGTCCAAAAATGTACTGGGAAATTATTAAGAATAACGCTTTAATGAGTTTTCAGGAAATTAAAGATTCATTTGGCCTGGAGGACAAGGACTTTCACAGATATTTACAGTTATGACACTATTTGGACCAAGAAATCAAAAACCTTAATAGAGAGTCGTCATGGCCAAATTTGATAAAAATTATGATTGACGCATACAAATCTCAAATCAAACAAAAAGTGATTTCAAAGTTTTATATTACACTAGAGGACTTAAAGGCAGACAATTCTGAATATGTAAAAGAGAGATGGGAAAAAGAAGCAAATATCCAAATATCTAAAGAGGAATGGGGCGAAATAAACAAATACCAGTGGAAAACCACAAATTCTTCCACCTGGAGGGAATTCGGGTGGAGGAATACTGTGAGGTTCTTTGTGACTCCAGCACAAAGAAAATTTTTAGATACTAAATGTTGGCGCTCATGTGGGGCAGATAAAGCCGATCACTTCCATGTCTTCTGGGGATGTAGTTTGATAAAACCTTTTTGGTTAGCTTTAAAAAAAGTGATAGATGAGGTAATTCAAATTCAAACTCCGTTGGAGTTCAAAATCTTGTACCTTGGGGAATTAAACAGATTAAAGTTGAAGAGCAGGGAGGATTATAAAATGATGAGAATTATGATTTTGGCAGCCAAGAAAGCAATAACCAGGAGATATCGAAGTGATCAGGTGCCTGACAAGGAGGAATGGATAGAAATAATGTTGAGTATATATAGGATGGAAAAATTAACGGCATCCCTTAGACTAGAAATGGACAAGTTTAGCAAAATTTGGAAAAGCTGGTTAGAATACATTAGACGGTGTCGAACAGACTTTGTATAAGCTGATTGATTGTATATGGAAATATGGAGGTGGGCAGTATACTGCAACTGTTGTTTTGTCAATAGGGTAGGAAACTTGAACTACACCCGGGTTCCTCGCTACATGTTGAATCTGTGTTAGCTTTCTTTATTTTGAATTAATATTTAATTTTATTATGCTTGTGATTAATGTATCAATGTACAGTGCAATTTTTTGTTTCCTTTTGAAAAACAAATAAAATACAAATGAAAAAAAAAAAAAAAACTTGTTCTAAATGACTCAGTTTGTCCAAAATGATGTGAAATTGATCATTCAAAACTCCTAAAACCATTTTTTCTAAAGCTATCCAAAAGGAATCAAAAATTCCTCCAAATGTTTGAATCTTGGTTCAAAATACCTCAAGAATGGAACAAAAAGACCAAAACACGTCATAAATGATTTGAAATTTGTCTGCTATTACTTAACTTTGACCAAAAAGACTTTGAACTTGTCTAGAATACTAAAAAAAACCTATTGTTTAAAAGGACTACATTATGTTGTGAGTTCCTCACAGTTTCATTTAACGTATGACAAACTTTGCTGCCATAAAGACTAAAAGAACAGTTCAACTGAGAAGCAGGAATGTGAATTTGGACACTAAGTCAGGCACTAAGGGTTACTAACATGCATCGACTCCTTTTATTTTCCAGATTTGCTGAGCTCTATGCTGTTCTCTCTTTAAAGAAAACACGATGGATGAGTCAAACCTCGGTGTTTCATGTTTGTGCTGCAGGTATGCTTCCTAAGCAGGTGGCCGATGACCTCCGTCTGGGGAAACCGATGCAGGCTCAGAGCTACGTCAGCGCCACCGTCTTCTTCAGGTACAATTAAAAACCAGCTGATATGCAGATCAGCTGAGAGACTTCCCCTCTGAACTAACCCCCACCCACCTCAGAGCCTCTCAGATGTACCTGGCTGCAGTAGAAGCAGCTCGGACAGCGAGGTGGAGGTGAACTTCGGTAATAATCAGCGTATCTTTGCTTGCAGCGACATCGTGGGCTTCACCCAGCTGTCCAGCAGCAGCACTCCTTACCAGGTGGTCGACTTCCTCAACAAGCTCTACACCACGTTTGACGACATCATCGACAACTACGACGTCTACAAGGTGGAAACCATCGGAGACGCCTGTGAGCAAAACACACGGTGAACGTTAGCGGCTTAGCTAACACAGAAAGGAGACACTAAAACAGACATTTTGGTGCCAATAGCCCAGAAAATAATCACCAACAACTGTACATAATTAACCCTGTAGAGACCAGAGGAGGCGTCACTCAGACTACAGTTAAAGTAGAGAGCATTGTGGGAGTTTAGCTAGTGAAGGGGCACCATGACAAAGACTAATGAGGTGGTTAATGGAAACCAGCCAGAGTTCTGGTCTTTAACATAACCTGAAATGTAACACAACAGCATGAATTAAAGCAGACGCATTAGGACTTGTGATGACATCCACTGAGTTTATTTAGTGTGATTGCTTGATTAAGGTGCTATCTGTTAAGAAAATTATTTAAAATTCACATCTGAACCACAAACAAAACACAAAGTCATTGCAAAGAGACACAAAATGACCACAGAAAGACAAAAAGGCTGCAAAAAGTCATAAAATGACGACAAAAATGACACGAAATTGACACATAGTTAAACAAAATGTCTGTGTTGTGTAGACATGGTGGTCTCTGGGGTTCTAGTTTAAACCACTGTTGTGTTGTTGTTGTTGTTGTGTAGACATGGTGGTATCCAGGGGGGTATTCCTCGAAGCTGGCTAAAACAGGCTGGGCTTACGCCGGTAAGCGTGGCTTGAATAAGCGGCAACTTTATTCTCAGCTGCAAGTAGTTCCACTAACGAGGCTCAGCTGTTTTTCAGAGACGCTTATTCAAGCCAGGCTGATCCAAGCTGCAGCTGAGTGTGTGTCCGGGGGAGATAAAAAGCCCCGACGTGTCGATCGTCGAAATGATGATATTATGTCTAAAAACAGAGCAGAGACTTTCTCTTCTCACGGAGTTGTACGAGGACTACAGGGAGATTATCACAAGAAAAGGCAACACGGTTGCGATAAATAAAGCTCGAGACGCTGCCTGGCAAAGCATTGCCGACCGTTTAAATGCGTGTTTATTTTCTTTTAATGAAGCACTTAGTCTGAGCGTACACACGCACACGTCTGAAAATTTAATTTTCAGAGGACAAGTTTTTGACACTGATTAGGGATAACCCACAGCTGCAGTGGTTGATGACTTTTTTCCTCACCCTGAAGTTTGTCACACTACTGTGGCCCAGAGGAGATCAATCTGATGAAATAAAGCTTTTCAAAACCCATTGAAGACATTTTTTATGTGTGTATAAACATATATATGTATATATATATATATATATATATATATATATATATATATATATATGAGAGAAAGAGGCTACAGCCTGGTTTTGTGTAATGTGATGGTGGTTTTCACTTTTTACTCTGGTAGGCCTAATTCATGTTCTTGATTTGACAAATATATATCCACCATCGATGAATAAAGCAGCAGGTAACACCTAAAACCAAAGGAGGAATACTTTGGAAAAAAGGGGCAACTTCATGTGGAGATGTTTCATCAAACACTCAAACTTTGAATGAAAAAGCAGAAAAAAACATGTAGGCCTACAGAGGAGATGTCATTTTTATTAGAGATGATAGTGCTACTGTGGCCTACATTTAAATAAGGGAGAAGACACAAATGAGCTGTACACAAAATAGTTCTCTCATCATTTGGCCTCACCTTTGGATTATCATCATGATCAGATTGGACCGCTGGTAAAAGGAAGGTATTCTTTATGGAAAACTGTGGCTGTTGTGTCCTGCTTATTTTAACACAATCTGTGCCTATTCCTGTTACGTGTTGACTGCACTTTGAGGGTGAAAGAAGAAAGAAAATCAGATATTTCCAAGTATTTACCGCTGGTGGATTCAAACCCACGGCGCAATGAAAAGTAAAACCACATTTAATCTACTTAACTACACTCTAACCACTGAGCTACAGTTACACACTGTGACAAAATGTGTAATATGATGTAGTGTGATTCACGGTTATTCCGGCGTTATTTAAAAAAGGTCTCAATGTATGTCACTGAACAAGAACATCACTGATTACAGATCAAGATGAATTTAATGTGTAACATGCGGTTCACAGGCGTCTTTCTGAAGCTCGTCAGAACCTTCTCTGACATGGAGCTAAAGTAAGCTTGACTGTTAGCCTGCCCCGGACCAGGCTTGTCGCTCTGGCTGAGTTACCATGGTTACCAAGCCAGGCTAGCCCTAAGCCTTGTTGGTGGAACAAAACTCTCACTAAAGTTAGCGAAGCTGACCGAAATAAGCCAGGCTTAGACCTAAGCCAGCTTCAAGGAATACCCCCCTGGGTTCTAGTGTAAACCATTGTTGTGTTGTTGTTGTTGTGTAGACATGGTGGTCTCCAGGGTTCTAGTGTAAACCATTGTTGTGTTGTTGTTGTTGTTGTTGTGTAAACATGGTGGTCTCCAGGGTTCTAGTGTAAACCATTGTTGTGTTGTTGTTGTTGTTGTTGTGTAGACATGGTGGTCTCCAGGGTTCTAGTGTAAACCATTGTTGTGTTGTTGTTGTTGTTGTTGTGTAGACATGGTGGTCTCCGGGGTTCCGCGGGTCAACGGGATCCTTCATGCCTCTCAGATCGCCAGCATGGCTCTGGACCTGGTGGGCGTCTGCAGAACCTTCCGGATCCCCCACAAACCCAACACTCAGCTGCAGATCCGGGCCGGAATCCACTCTGGTAACTCGAGGCTCCACCAGAACCCGACGTTCTGCTGGTTGTGAAGAAGCTGGCTCTAAGGTTTTGAGGTTCTGCTGTGTCTGCAGGTCCAGTCGTGGCCGGAGTGGTCGGAACCAAGATGCCTCGGTACTGTCTGTTTGGAGACACGGTGAACACGGCGTCCAGGATGGAGTCCAACAGCCTCGGTACTACAACCAGATCCAGAACCAGCAGACTACTCCGAGGAGGAGTCTGAAGGGACTTGAGACACATCATGAATGACTCAAAACTGATCCAAAATTACCGGAAATCTCTCATTTAACTCAGAATTTGTCCAAAATGAGTCAGTTCGCTCAAACAGAATTTCCAAAATGACTCTAAAGTCGTCATAAATGACTCAAAAAAATCTGTAAACTGACTCAGAAATGGCCAAAAATAACTGAATTTGTCCAACATGATCCAAAATTGACCCAAAGTTACTTTAAATAGACTAAAATGACTCAAAGTTTGTCCACAGTTATTTAACATCGACCAAAACATTAAATTTGTCTGAAATACTAAATCTTGTTCTGAGTTACTCACAGTTGTCTGGTTCCACTGGCTCCACTGGTTCCACTGGCTCCACTGGTTCCACTGGTTCCACTGGCTCCACTGGTTCCACTGGTTTTACTGGTTGTGTTTCAGCTCTGAAGATCCAGTGCAGCTGCAGCACCTTCTACCTGCTGGAGGAGATCGGAGGATACGTGCTGGAGTGTAGAGGAACGCTGCAGGTCAAGGTCAGGATCACAGTCAGCCCAGTGTTCCCAGTAGCTCCCAGTAACCCCCAGTGCCTCCCAGTAACTCCCAGTGCTCCCATTAACTCCCAGTAACTCCCAGTGTCCTGCAGGGTAAAGGGGACATGGTGACCTACTGGCTGGAGGGGACGAAGACGTCTCTGGTCTCCAAGGAGATGACCAGACCCATCGCCATGGAGACGGAGGCAGAGAAGGAGGCGGAGCTCCAGCCACCAGTGCCTGGTTTCCTTGGCGACGACCTGCTGCTGGACCAATCCTGATCCAGAACGTCGTCACATGACCTCCAGAGAAACAGAAGAAGAACGTCTCCAGCAGCTCCTCAGAGAAAAACTGTTTAATGGAATCATTTCTGGTTTAGTGTCAGAATTTATCCTCCTGGAGTCAAAGAAAATGACCCAAAACAAAGAAAAAAAGGCAAAAAAAAGTGAAAATTGTTTAAAATAAAAGGCTAATTTATTCAAAAACATGAACAACATGAACCAAAAGTTGTAGAAAGTTTCTATGTAGATGAATGAAGTTGAGTTTTCTTCATGAAGCTGAAAGTTTCACTGGACTCTGTTTGTGTGTTTCTGTTTTAGATGATGTTTGATGTGGTTCTAATTAAATGTGTTTGAACGTTTCGTCCTAAATGTGAGTTTCAGCAGCCACAGTTTGTCGTTTTTATCATCAGTCTGGAATAAAATAAACCAGAAAACTGAATCTGTAGTTTCATTTCACAATAAAAGATCCACAGACGGCAGGTTTTCTCTTAAATCTGACGAGTTTTGACACGTTTTGGTCTGAAAAACCCATTTTAGACCAGTTTCTGTCATATTACACATGGTTTTTATTTGCAGTTTCACACATTTGGAGCAGATTTTCATGTCAGAAGAAAACGTGAGTCATTTTGGGCCAGATTCTTGTCACATTAACACATCTTCTGTCATTTTAGACAAATATTTTGTCACATTGGACAAATTTAGTTCCACTTTTGGACCAGTTTTCCTCACATAAAACATGTTTTCTTGTCTTTTTGCACACCGGTTTTTGTCACACTGGACAAATATTTTCATTCTGGACCAGATTTTTCTGATATGAAACACATTTTGAGTCAGTTTAGTTCAGATTTTGTCACAATAAAGGCGTTTCTGAGCCAGTTCAAGCAGGCTTTTGTCTCTTTAGACAAAGTTGGAGTCATTCCGGACAAATGTTTGTGTGTTTTTTTGTAGTTTCAGACATTTGGAGTCATTCTGAGAATATTTTTGTCACATTTAAAGTCACATTGGACCATTTTTTTGTCACATTGGACAAATTTGAATAAACTTGGAGGACTTTTTGTCATGTCAGAGAAAAACCTTCATTTTGGACCCCTATTTTCTCACATTCGACATGTTTTTGACATTTCACACACACTTAGAATCATTCTGGGATATTTTTCTCACATTAAACACATTTTGGAGCAGATTTAGTTTGTCAGACAAACTAAGACTCTTTCTCTGATTCTCTCCTTCGTGATGTTCTGGTTCCACAGAGCTGCAGGACTTTAGATCAAAAACGAACCAGGAGCAGATAAAACGTCACAAACTGCTGCTTTACACTCAGAGGTTTACATTAAATGACCGTTTTATTCAAACGTGGTGATAGTTTAATCGTTTTATTCTCAGATGGAGAAACGTCTCCAGCTATCTGCTGGATTCTTCATTATTCACGGGCCTGCTGTATAAATATTCATGCTGAGCAGATGGACGACGTTTGTTTACCTGTTTACAGCAAAGACGGTCGCCGTGGCAACAGCTGGACGAGGAGCCGAGAGACGACGGGGCGGAAACGGACTGAGAGGAAAAACTCAGAGACGCTGCACTTTGAAAGCTGAACTTCACAGATTAAAGGAAATCAAACACGTTTTTCAGATCAGAAAATGATCAGAAACATCTCAGGTGATAAAATTCAGCTTGTTTTTTTTTATAATTACCTTCTGAAAATGTCTAAGAAGCAGCTGAACTCAATGCTGCTGCAGTTTAACAGAGAAAGAAAAGACGATCAAAGCACCGATTCTGCACATTCACAGGTTCATACTTCAGATTTGGGCTCCACTACCAGATGTTTTATGGCTTTAGTGTTAAAAGTCAAGCAGCTGCTGCCATTAATAAGAAGAATCATCCATTCAGGAACATTTTAGAGACGTCAGAAACACATTTATGAACCAAACCCAACAAAAAACCACACAGGGAGCAGATTTTATTACAAACTTTAAATAACTTTGGACACGTTTTGTTCACATCAGGACAAATGTGAGTCATTTAGGACCAAATCTCACACATTTAGAGTCATTTTGGGCATATTTACCTCACAGTAAACCCATTTAGAGTCTTTTTGGACCAGATTTTGCCACATTGAACTACTTTAGGGGTAAATCTGTTCAACTGTTCGTTATATCAGAAGAAAATGTCGTCGTTCTGGACCAGTTTTCTCACATTAGACACATTTAGGACAGAACCATTGCGTGTTTTTCAGTGTTATGCACAAAATGACTTTAAATGTGTTTGAAAAAAAACAAAAAAAAACATAAAAGAGACTAAAGCGTGCCTGAAGTGGCTCAGAAACACTTTAATGTGACAAAAACTGGACGAAATGACTGAAAATGTGTGGAATGGAAGAAAAACTGGGTCAGAACGAAGAAAGATTTTTCCAGTGTGACAAAAAACTGATTGAAAAAACTGCTTAAGATGACTCCAAATGAGTGTGAAATGACAAAAACATTTCTAAGGTGAGAAACAAACAGTCCAAAGTGACAAAACTTTCTTCTGAGATGACATCAAGTTGTGCAGATTTACCCAAACTAGTCCAACACGACTGAAGATTTGTTCAAAATATGGTCCGAAATGACTGAAAATTTGTTTAATGTCAGAAAAATGTGGCAAAAACAGATTGAATTGACTCAAATTGACTCAAAACTTTTGAGTCAATTGTGAAAAAAATGGCCCAAAATGACAAAAAAAACACGTTTTATGTGACAGAAATTTGTCCAAAGAGACAAAAGCTTGACTGAATTGGATCAAAAAAATGTTTAATGTGACAAAAAGTGGTCCAAAATTTACTGAAATTTGTCCAACGTGACCAAAAAATGGTCCAAAAAGTCTCCAATTGTGTTTAATGTGAGAAAATGTCCCAAAAATGACTGTAAATGGGAGTGAAATGACAAAAAACACGTCTGTGTACAAAAATTACAAAATGTTCTTCTGACGTGACAAAAACTTGCCCAAAATGTGTCTATTGTCATAAAAAAGGTCCAAAACGACTGTAAATGTGTGTGAATTTACAGAAACCGGTTCAAAATAGATTTTTTCTCTGACAAACAGTTGTCCAAATTTACCTAAATCAGACCAACGTGCTGCCAAAACATTGTGTACCGCCACAAAGAATGTCCAAATTTTCCCAACATGACCAAAAAAACGGTCAAAAAGAAACAAAGGCCTGAAGAGGATTAAAAACATTTAATGTGACAAAAAAAGTCTGAAATTTCCCAACATGACCAAAAA
This sequence comes from Acanthochromis polyacanthus, assembly GCF_021347895.1. NCBI lineage: Eukaryota > Metazoa > Chordata > Actinopteri > Pomacentridae > Acanthochromis > Acanthochromis polyacanthus. The sequence goes on from NC_067136.1 coordinate 1,615,144, forward strand.
AAGGGTACAAAAAGACTCCAAATGTGTCCAAAGAAACAAAGGTCTGTCTGAAGAGGATTAAAACATTTTAATGTGACAAAAAAAGTCTGAAATTTGTCTACTGTCATAAAAAATGGTACAAAATTTACACAAATTTACAGTGACCAAAAAACAAAGGCGTTCCTGCAGTGACTAAAAACGTGACATTTCAGTCATATTTCCACATTTTAAACCTTGTAAACACGCTAACATTTTCCCTCCACCATCATTTCAAACCTGCATCTTTATCCTATCAGGTTTTTATTCCAGCTGAGGAACAAACAGCAGCAGCCTGACCAGCTGCTTTTTAATTACACATGAGGACGTTTGAAGAGCTTCTGGTTTCTACTCACCCACTTCATTTCCATTTCTGAGGACTCCTGGAACAAAGCGGCAGCTTTTAGTTACAGAATACATCAGAGGACCACACAGAGCTCAGGTTTGTGTTTAAACCCCACAGACAGCTGGAAAACAAGTAAAAATCAGAAGATAAACCTCACTAGTGGCTTCATCCAGAGCAGATTTACACGATTTGAATCCATTCAGGCTGAAAAAAAACCTCTAAAAACATTCTGAGGAAAATAAAAGCAGTGAGTCGGCACATCTGAGAAAACAGCATTTATACTAAAAAACAACAAAATAATGTAAATAGAAAAGCACTCAGAGCGCAGACCTCCTCCAAGGATAGAGAGGAAAACAGGAAACCCATGCAGTAAAGGATCATGAGCTGGAATCAAACCTGCGTCTCTGACACAGTTCTGTTTATGAATCACCTTCTTAACCAGTTGAGCTATCTGGACACCTTGCTCCAATTTGTTGGCCGACATACTAACCTATGATGTTTTGTCATATTTTGGACCACATACTAAAACATACTAAAACATTCAAAGTGATCCAGGATCCAGGATCCTTTCCGGATTGCCACCAAAATTAAATCAGCTCTTCCTCTTACCATAGTCTACATCCCCTCAAAGTTTCATCTGAATCTGCCCAGACGTTTTGGAGTTTTCTTGCTAACAGACAGACAGACGCCGGGTGTCACATAACCTCCTTGATGGAGGTAAAATGATCAGAATCAGAGGACTTCAGTGTGATTCACAAATAAAAACGTTTCCAACATGAACTGGATCAGAAAAGATTCACCAGAACGAAGGAAATAAAAGTCTGAAGGCGTAAAATAAACATTCAGTCGAGTTTCTGCAGCAGGAAGAGCTCAGAAGGTTTAACGAACAAATCTGGAACCAGCTTTCCTCCAGGGTTCAGGCTGATCTCATTAAATATCTGATTATTCTACAAGAAAACTGCAGCAGCTCCCTGAAGGTTGAACCTGCTGAGAACCAGGAGGCGTTTTTCATCTAAAAGTGAACTGTTCAGGTTTTACAGCGTCTGCTCATGGTTCAGTGATCCACATGCAGAAAAACAATCCCAGAACTCTCCACCAGGTTTGAAAGACGAGATAGCAACACCATTATGAGACCAGAAACCGTAAAATATGAATAAAAAAGAAAGAATTTTAGTCCAAAATTATGCTTTACCCAACAGTACGAGCAAAAGCAACAAAAAACAAGATAAAATTACAAAACGGAGACAGAAAGCAACAAAAACCAAGACAAAACGACAACTACACACCACACAGGAAACAAGAAACAGACACAAAATGACAAATAATCATTAAAATGAAGAAAACAGACACACAAATGACCCAATGTCTCACAAAATGAAAAGGTAGACACAAAACAACACAAAAATAAGACAATGATAAAAAACAAGACACAAAATTATAAAATTAAGACACCAAACAACAAAAAACAAGACAAAGTGACACAAATGAACTGTGGAAAGACACAAAAGTGACAAAAAAACAACAAAAACCAAACACAAAATGATAAAAAAAAAAATGACACAAGTGGAACCAAAAGCAACAAAAAACAAGACAAAATGACAAACGAGACACAAAACAACAAAATATAGACACAAACAGACAGAAGGCAACAACAAACAAGACAAAATGACAAACAAGTCAGAAAACAACAAAAGTGACAAAAAAATCAACAAGTGAAACACAAAATGAGCAAAAATGACACAAAATAACAAACTATAGACACTAAAAGACAAAAACAAGACAAAACAACATAAATGAGACCATAAGCACAGATATTTGTCTGAAATATAGCAGAAAAAAACAAAACAAAAAGCATCTGATGTTGATGAAACTCATGATTTTATTCTGTTTTTGCTCCAGAATGACGATTAATTTCACATCTAATTATTAAATAAATCTGGTTTCAGCTCCAGAGAGTCTTAAATTCAGTCTTTAAACGTCCCTTAGAGGCGATAAAAACACTAAAATCAGTTTTAATCAGCTTCAACACAAAGAAAAACATTAGAAACTCATTTGTAAAAACGTGGATCCTTCTGGGGTTCGTCCAGTTTGTCGTTTCTGTCCGTTATCAACCGTCTGTCCACTTTCACTGGTCCGGTTCTGTCCTTTAGGTCCACTTCTGTCCTTCAGGTCCGGCTCTGTCCTTCAGGTCCACTTCTGTCCTTCAGGTCCGGCTCTGTCCTTCAGGTCCGGTTCTGTCCTTCAGGTCCGGTTCTGTCCTTCAGGTCCGGCTCTGTCCTTCAGGTCCGGTTCTGTCCTTCAGGTCCGGCTCTGTCCTTCAGGTCCGGCTCAGTCCCGACAACACAGCAGTCATCATTATCATTATTTATAATTATTGTGAATACTTGCTTCATAAAGTGTCAGAAAACAGTGAAAATGTCAGAATTTTGCTCAATTCAAGAGAAAATCTGAACAAACAAGAAATCTAAAGAACACCTAGAGTTTCTCAGTGATTCTTTCTGTCTCCAAAAGCTGGATTTTTAATAAACACGAGTCAAAAATACCAACATATCTGCCTGGGAACGTTCGTTTACTGAGTTTAGTCCAGTGAGGCTGCAGCGCCCTCTGGTGGACAAACGCTGACACGACGGTCAGTTCTGGTTTAAACTCATTTTACATTTTAACACGTCAGAAACGGGACACAAAGAGACCAGAAAACGGCATCAAATACCAGAAAAACGAGCTTCACCATCTTCTAACACACAGAAACCAGACAGAAGACGACAAAGAACAGAAACAAAACGACACAAATGATCAAACTGAGGCAATAAAACCACAAAAAACGAGAAAAAAAACATTCAATTCAGAAGCAAAACCACATAAATTACTCATAAAGTGTCAAAAAATGACCAAACTGGGACACAAAATGGCAAAAAATGATTAAATTAAGGACAGAAAACAACAAAAAGCAAGAAAAGTCCCCACAAAATGAATAAAATATTAAATTAAGGGCAAAATAAACATCACAAAATGACACAAGGCACAAATTGCCAAAAAAATTCAAATTGGACAAAAAAAAACAACAAAAATGAGACAGAAATTGACAAAACAATGACAGATATGAGACATAAAATGAGGAAAAAATATTAAATTAAAACATAAAACTGTAAAAACAAAACAAACTGACACCAAATGAGACCCAAAGCACCCAAAATTAGTCAACTGAGACACAAAATAGCCAGAAATGAGACAAAATGACAAAAAAAATATTAAATTAAGACACAAAACAACAAAAATGAATGAAAAAAAAAGAGCAAAAATGACCAAAGTGGGACAGAAAAACTAAAAAAGGATCCAAATATCTGCTCCCTTCATGCTTCCTGCTGTGTTTTTTTTAGACATTTTAAGACTTTTAAAGTGATTTGAATCATTTTAAAGCCAGCAGGACTGAAGAACTGATCAGAACAGAATAAAAGAAGAGATGAATTATGATTTATTATTGTAGATCATAACAGATTTAAACCCTGATAAGGTGTGTGTTGTAGCTTTCAGCACCTGACCGCTCAGTCCTGTCTCAGCACCGATGTTCTTTCCTCCAGCAGCCAGCGAGCTGCAATCCTGCTGCCGTAGATCACGTATGACCAGGAGAGGAGCACCACGCCTAGCAGCACCTGGAGGACATAAATAGAGTTAATGTTTACTAGCCAGCAGATGTTAAAGTAATTAAAACAGCGGCTCTGTGTCTTCATTTGGTTTTAGGAAGCTCAATAAATTCAGCTTTAATTTACTCAAACATGACAGACATTATTCTATTTTATCAAATGGTCATAAATGCTGAGATTTCTGTCAAATAAAGTAACAAAAACTTCTCTAAAATACCTTGAAAATTGCAGAACTTTGTATAAAAGATCGTGAAATTTTAAGTAAATAGTCTAAAATGATCTGAACCTTGTTCAAATCTGTTCAAAATGACTTGAAACTCAGAGTTTGACGTTAATTGACTTTAAACTTGCACAAATGTGTCCTAAATGACTTAAAATTTCCCTAAAATTGTCCGAAATTACTTACAATGCAGACAGATTTTCCAAACTGACCTGAAATTTGCATAAAATTTTCACAAAATTATCTCAAATGATCTGAATCCAAAATTACCAGAAACTTCGCTAAAATTGTCTGAAATTACTTTCAATTTACATGAAATTGATAAAAATGAGTCGAAATGTCTTGAAAATTACACAAATTTTCCAAAATGACATGAAATTTAGATAAAATTACATGTTACTTCCACAAAATCGTCTAAAATGATCTGAATCTTTTCCCAAATTGACTTGAACGGAAGCTAGCCAGTTGCTAACAGTTAGCAGCTAGTTTAGCATCAACAGCTAACGTTAACGTTTAATTAATGAATTAAAAAGGAATTAAAACGCACCGCGGAGTAGATTCTGTCCAAAGTCCGTCCGCTAAAAGTCTCCATCTTCCCTTTAAATCTTTAAATCCACATTTAATCCTCAAATTGAAGCTAAAGCTCTGTCCGGTTTGTTTACGCCGCCGCTCTTCTTCTACTACTACTTCCGGTTAGTGGCGTCATCTTGCGCTTCGGAGTTCAGCTCAAATATTTGTAATTATTTTAAAGTCTCAGACTCCAACCTCTCAGACATCATCTATAGGATGTTTATTCTAATGAACGTCTTTGATAAATTATCATTTTTAAATGCTAAATAGATGTTTTGACCACATTTTGTTCTGTTCGGCAGTTTTTCCTCCAGACCGACAGGGGAAGCACCGAAAAAATGGCCGACTCCAGAGATCACCAGGATGAAGATGTCTCACTTCGCCTCATTTCCCCAAACAAACAAACAAACAAATATAAAAATTACTTTAATCCGATAGTAAATAAATATATGCATGTTTAACTATAACTATGGAGTGATTAGTACAGCTGAAATGATGTGTGAACAAATGCAACTGTATATGTTCTAAAAACAAAAATGGCAAAATTACTTTAAGAAATCATTGAATTTCATCTTTTAAAGGACTCGTTTTATTTACATTTCAGGAGACTTCTAGGTTTCTGAAAAATTTATATGTTAATATCTCATTTTTTTAACATTTTTATGTGGCATTATTTACATTTCTGAAAATTATATATAATAATAAGTAGTTTAAAAAAATTAAACATGGTATACCTAAATGTTTCTCAGTTATATATGGTAATATCCAGTTTGGTTTGTTTGTTTTTGTTTTTACATTTTATACGGTAATATCTCAATTTTTGAAACTTTTATATGCTAATATCTCGGTTTGTAAAAATTGTATATGGAACTATTTAGGTTTTTGAATTTTTTAAGGATAATATTTAGGTTTTTGAACATTTTATATGGAAATAGGTTTTTAAGATTCATATGGTACAATTATATAGTAATGTCCCACTTACTCAAATTTTAATATGGCAATATTTAAGATTTTTCAAAATGTCTTTGTTTTAGGTTTTTTCTTGGTAATGTTCAGATTTTTTAAAAGTGCTATATGCTAATATCTTGGTATTTAAAAAGTCTATATGGAACTATTTAGATTTTTGAAACTTTTCTACGGTAATTTCCAGGTTCATCCACTTTGTCCATTAACATCCATGTTGTTCAGACTTTTGTGACCTTATATCCAGGTTTTGAACCAATTTCTGCATTAAAACCTCGATATTTGACACGTTTGTGGGAAATATCCAGATGTTTGATACTTTTATGCAGTAATATCCAAGTTTTTGATTCTTCTGTGGGGTAACAAGTAGATCTTTGAAATTATATTGAATTAATATTCAGGTTTTTGACAGTTTGGCATAAAGATTGAAATCTGTTCAGTGTAAAAACAATAAATAAAATTAATCGTGACCAATGTGGTGTCTGTAGCGTTAGGATTTATTATTTTTACAATTTCTATGAAACATGCTGGTTTAACACTGATACACACATTGCATTCTGTGCTACATAACAGAGTTGTGTTGATCTGTGAATGAAGGAGAGGCTCTGAACTTTATCTCACAATGTGTGAGTTTGGATTAAACAAAGATGAACAGCACCAGGTCAGACAGAGGGAAACACATGTCTGTTTACACACAGGACATATCAGACACACAAACATGTACTGTAGACACACACACAGCCGTGCACGCTCCCTGCACGCTCACACACACTCACTCAACACTCAAGGCCTCTCTAAAACATCCTGATAACACTTCTGTTATCAGGAACTCACATTCAGTCCTCACAGCACAGCAGAAACACCTCTACATTCACACACCGTCCTTCAGGGTGGAGATGGTCCAGATTGGCTGAAGACAGAAGATGTTCAGTGGAGTTCAAGTTTAAACCACAGATTACCCCAGCTATAGACCAATCAGATAGAAACACATTCCCATACCAAACTCTGTGTAATGTTTAGTTAGGCATGCTTTTTGGGGAAGTTGGCTACAGCAACTCCCTGGTGTATTAGTCACAGAGAACTGAGGTTTTCCAAACCAAGAAGGTCCATGTACATGCTTTCAATTCTCCAATGAGTATTAAACATTCTTGAAGGATAACTGGGACTCAGGATTCCTCATTATAGGAAGTAAACGAACGCACTGGCTACGTACTGAATTTCCCTTAGGGGATGAATGAAGTGATTCTATTCTATTCTATTCTATTCTGACAGTAGCAGTAAGTGGATCATCGCTGCTGCTGACGATCTTTGGCTACTCAGAAAACAAACGGCCGCTCTGTTTCCCGTCATGCACCGCGGCTCCGATCAGTCCAGCTGTGGTTCGGACGGGAACAAGTCGACACAAATGTCTCCGGTTTTAACGGCACCGCGGCTCTAAACGGACCCGAGCAGTGGAGCCTATCGCGCCAGTAACCCCGTTCACGGTGGATGCCGCTCACAGCGCGGAGTTCGTACCGGAGGAGGACAAAAAACCCGGATGAGAAGGTCCCGGAGCGACCCGGGGAGTCTTCTGCTCAGGTACTATTGCCGTTAGCATGCTATCAAGCTAATAAACCGTATATACTCGGGTTAGCATACTGACAGGCTAATAGACCGTGTAAGCAGTTGTTAGCATGGTAAAAGACTATCTAAATATGCTGATTTTGCGGCGTGTCGCGCTTTATTTTCCCCCGCAGTACCGCAGCTGTTAGCGGCAGTGAGCTGAAGCCATTTTAATCTGATAAATTTAAATATCTGAACGGATCTGCGGCATCATTTGGTTTCTGTCAGTTAGCTACATGCTAGCTAGTGTTAGCATGCTAGTCTGACAGTATCTGTTCTCTGGGTTAATTATTTTTAATACAAAGGAGCCAAACCTAAAGTGTAATTTAATTAGGACCCAAACGGACACAATAAATCATAAAACTGTAAATTACAGTGAATAACTGAGCTGGTTTCGGTTTGTAAGCACGTTAGCTAGCTGTCCTGGGCTAGCCTGAGTCTCTGACCTGCTAAAACCTATAATGTGGTTCCTGATCTGCAGGTACAAGACCTGGTGGACAACCTGTAGCTGGTATTTCTGAGATTCGAGGTCTGAAACTGCCGCAGGGCAACGAGGAAGCAAAAATAACGACAGATTAGCACCATCTGATTTGACTTCAGTGAAACCACAACAAGTAAAATCACAAAACAGCTACACCTGAGTGTAGGGCTCCACCTGGTGGAACAACCAGGTACAGGAGGTCCTTGGTTTATGACAGGGGTGTCAAGATCCGTTCCTGGAGGGCCACTATCCTGCATGTTTTAGATGCTTCCTTCTTCCAACACACCTGATTCAAATGATCAGGCTCATTATCAGGCTTCTGCTGAGCTTGATGATTAGCTGATCATTTGAATCAGGTGTGTTGGAAGAGGGAAACATCTAAAACATGCAGGATAGTGGCCCTCCAGGAACTGAGTTTGACACCCCTGGTTTATGATGTCCTCAGCCTACGGCGTTTCATCAGAACTGGTTATGTGAAAGCAGAGTGGATGAATATGCTGTCATGCAGCGCTATCAGGGGGCTTTGTTTCCATTCTCCGTTTGTACATCACCTTGGATTCTGCTACATTCTCCAACTTTTTGTCCTTCATTATGGCTTCCAGCATAAGTCAGACTCTTCTGATGCTTGAAAGAAAGGGAAAGCCGTCTCCATGGAAGTGAAATTAGACAGAATAAAACGCTGGGAACAGAAACATCGACCAACATGGGTCAAGTTGTAGAAACAGGTCAACATGTTGTAGCAACCCTCTGATGAATGAGTGAGACTTCATCTGGTTCTCTGCTGGTTTATTGAATACAGAAAGTTGGAAAATGACCACAGAGACACACTAAATGACCACAAAATAACTAGAATGACCACAAAACAGTCTGAAAATGAACAAAAAAGAAGCAAAATAAGCACAAGGACACACAAAAAGTCACGTGACCACAAAAACGCAAACAATGACACAAAATGATCACAGAAAAACACAAAATGACTCAGTGAGATAGGAAATTATCATATAAAGACACAAAATGATGACAGACACAGAAATTACAACAAAGAACTGAAATGTCCACAACACGGACTGAAAATAAGCAAAAAACAAACAAAATGATCACAGAGGGTTCTACTGTGGGCTGTAGCCAGCGCCAGAAGAACGAGAAAAGCTCCATAACTTAGCTCTATGATAACTAGAAAACCCCATAACTTAGCTCCAGAAGAACTAGAAAAACCCACAACTTAGCTCCAGAATAACTGTTGGTTCTGTTGAGTGCGTTTGTGTTTTGAGATAGAAGACAAACTACTTCTCTGTAAGACTCTTCAGACTCGGTTCTCCCATTAGCTCAGATGTGTCCACATCTCTTGGCAGAAGATCCATCCAATCCCCAGGAGCTGCACCCAGTAGAAGAACCTCCTACAGACTTTTTCCCGCTCTCTACCAGTTCGTATTACTCCACTTGTAGCTGAGATGTGATGCAGCATTTAGTGGTATTTGGTAGAGGGTGCAGGAGTTCCTCAGGGAGGATTATTATGGTTTCTCCCTCAAACGACCTTGAGCTGGAAGTTTGAGTAGAGTTAACTGTTGCATTATGAGAAAGCAGGAATGTTCTGTGTGTCAAGGCCAGAACTCTTTGTAAGTTTGTAGAAGGAGAAGGATTTTTGTAAGTGGCTAAACCTTTCCAGCCTGACCTGTCTGTGTCCATCGGAGCTTTTAGTTGGTGCTCAGCTCCATATCTTCCCTTTTAAAGGTCAAACATAAGTCATGGGTTCATTACACTTTAAATGTTTGTTCTTATCAATATTATAAACTCATATGTTATATCAGTTTCAGTGTTCAGTTGTTGGTTACTTAAAAATAAATCCTAAGTATTCATGGCTTTTCTGCAGAGCTGATGGATGTCGTGATGCTTTGTTTACGTTTCTGCTGGAGTTCCCACTGAGGTAGATCTGTAGGAATGGAGCTCCAAGTCCAGGACCTCCTGTTCTACGACGGATCCACCCTCATGCACGACCGTCTTTTTCTAAGTACGCTGTTGCTGGCAGCTAACGACAAATCATTAACGTGTTTTCTGTTTTCCGTCCAGGTGATGGCGCCCACACGGATGAAGCTGCGCGTCCGTCGCCGTGACAACGTGGCCGCCGCAGGTGAAGAGGAGCGGACGAGGGAGAGCGGCAGCAGTCGGAGGAAGAACACCAGCAAAACCACGACTGCAGCCGCCGCCGCAGCGTCTCCTCCCGCCTCCTCCGCGTCACGGGCGGTGATGGCGGCGGAGGAGACGTCACCCGACTCCAAGTGTCCGATCTGCCTGGACCGCTTCAACAACCTGGCCTACTTGGACCGCTGCCTACACCGCTTCTGCTTCCCTTGCATCCAGGAGTGGTCGCACAACAAGGCCGAGTGTCCGCTCTGCAAGCAGCCCTTCGCCTCCATCCTGCACTCGGTGCGCGCCGAGGATGACTTCAAGGAGTACACGCTGCGGCCAGCACCCACCAACAGCAGCGTGGCCGCCACCGTGGCCATGGTGGCAGCCATGGCGTCGGCGGCAAGGAGCGACCACCAGATGAGGCTGATGCTGAGGAGGCACCGGGTGGCGGACGGTGGAGAGACGACGGCGAGGAGGCGGCGGAGGGAGAGGGGGGGCCGGGGGGGAGGCCGGAGGGGGGAGGAGAGGGCGGGGGGTGTGTGGGAGTGGTACCTGGACTCGCCTCCTCTTCCTCTGCCCCCCCTCCCTCCTCTTTCTCAGCGTCCCGACGCCACCGAGGACAGCGAGGACGGAGAAGAGCCTGAGGAGCGGCGGCTGAGGGGCGGGGCCGACATGGCAGAACGCGGTGTCGTGTTCGAGAATCTGGCGGGCCTCGGGGGGCGGTGGACCCGGCGGCGCCCAATGACCGGGCGTCACGCCGGCTGATCTGGCACCTGGCGGCGAGGCAGCGGCTTCAGCGGGAAGGAGGAAATGTGCGGCGGCTGCGGGAGAGAGAGACAATGGCTTTCCGCCGCGCCCTCTACCGCTGCGGCATACGGGTCAGCGGAGTCGCCGGTAACCAGGAACAACAGCAGCAGCGTGACATCACAGCAGAGAGCTTCCGCAGGAACCCCGCCCACCTGAACAGACTGCGCCGCTGGGTGCGGCGGGAGTTGACGGTGCTGTACGGGGCGCACATCTCCCTGGTGGACGTGGTCCAGCGCGTCATCATGGCCCAGCTGGCCCACTACGGCCTGGAGGACACGCACACCATAGAAGAAGAGCTGCGGCCCTTCCTGATGGCGCGCACCGAGCACTTCCTGCACGAGCTGTTCAGCTTCGCCCGCTCGCCGCTCAGCATGGACAACTACGACCTGCAGGCCACGTACGACCTGCAGGCGCTGTACGAGCTGCCGGTCACCGCCCTGCAGCTGGACGGCACCAGCAGCTCCTCGGACGGCAGCTCCGTCATCGCCATATCGGAGGGCGAGGAGGGAGGTGGAGCCAACGACGACGTCATCCAGACGGGAAGCTGCCTGAGCCTGTCGGGGTGGGACGATGAGACGCCGGGCCCCTCCTACTCCACCGCCGAGCCCTCCTGCTCGCTGTCGCTTAGCCCCCCCCTCAGGAGCTGACCAATGAGGAGGGAGGAGAGAAGCGGGCGGAAGAGGGGGAGGAGGAGTGTCTGATTGTCGGCTACAAGAAGCCGATCGCAGAACGAACTCCGGAGCTGGTGCAGCTGTCATCCGACACCGAGGAGGAGAATAAGGAGGAGCCGGAGAAACCTCCCCCGCTCCCCTCCACCGCTCTGCCCCCCTACTTACCCACAATCCCTCCCTCCACGTCCGGCGTCTTCAGCTATGAGCCGGACCACGGTGAGAAGGGTGGAGAGGTGGGGCCGCGGCGCTCACGTGCACGCTCGTGGTCGGGAAGCAGCAGGAACTCAGTGTGCACGTTGAGCCCGGCCACGCCCGGAGATGGCGAGCCACGGCGGGAGCGAGCAAGCTGGAAAGACGGGAAGCAGCCCGGCGGTGAGGAGGCGAGGGAGAAGAGGAGGAGGAGCAAGAGGAGGAGGAGAGGCCGGGAGAGGAAGAGCGGCACGCTGTACAACCCCAACCGCTCTATCTACCCCGCCATGATGCCTCGCCGCTCACCCTCGCCGTTCCGCTCCAGTGCCGAGTCCGGCTCACCGCCCGACTCCAGCTGGGAGTACCGCTGCTCCCAGGTGTCCCCGCTCACCTCCTCCGTCTCCTCGCCCTCCTGCTCCTCGTCGCCGTTCTGCTCCTCGCCTCTGCCACCGTCGCCGCCGCGGCCTCAGACCCCGCCCTCGCTGTCGCCCAGCAGCAGCACCCACCACGGGGAGAAACCCGGCGGCAAGAGGAAGTACAAGAGCCGGCACCTGGACAGCGACGTGAAGGACCCGACATGGAGGCCGAGCAGCAGCCATCAGCGGGAGAAGAGGAGGGAGAAGGAGAGGAGGAGGAGGAGGAGGAGGGAGAGGAAGAGGTGAGGCTCACATACCCACGATGCACTGCTTCCTAAAACACAACGAGGTTCATCCGTTTATCGGAAACCTGTAACTTTATGAATGCAAGACCTGGAATCAGCATGTCCAACATCTGAAGCAGAATGATCTCCAAAGATGTCTATCTGTCCCCATGCTTCTTCTCCAAACTTTCATTTTCTCCATCATTTTGTGTCTTCTTTTTGTTGTTTAGTGTCTCATCTTTGTCATTCTGTGTCTCGTTTTCACCATTATGCATTTCGTTTTTGTCATTTTGGTTTTTTTTTTGCGTTTCATTTTTATGGTTTTGCGTCTCGTTTATGTCATCGTGTCTTTGTCGTTTTGTGTCTCGCTTTTGTCCTTTTCTGTGGTTTGTGTCTTTCTGAAAATGAATTCCCTGTTCATGGTTCCTGAAAACTTTCACTCTGCTCCTCTGTTCACTGATTTTGAGCCATGCCACACTTATTTCATTGTGTTGTTATTGTCTCTTTGTAGTCGTTTTATCTCCTCATCCTGTAGATGTTTTTCTGTCTCCAGACGTTTCCTCTCTGCTCATCATCAGTAGAAGACGTTTCACCATGCTGGATGATCTCTAAAAGCCTGCTGCCTTTATTTTGTTGAGCCTCTGTGGCATTCAGCTGTATTTCTGTGATTCAGTTTTGCTGCTTGCCAACTAACAAGAACAGCCAAAGGACAGTGTTAATGAAAGTCGTCTCTTCTTCCCGCAGCAGCAGGAGGTCCAGAGAAGACCGGAGTCCCAGCGTGGAGATCATCTATGAGGGAACCATCATGTCGGACGCAGCGCAGCCTCGAGCCACCAAACGCCGCCGGAGACGCCACCGTGGGATGCAGCCGGGCAGGTGTGACACGTAGAGACTGTTATAGAGCATGAAGGTAGTCAGGATGTAACGCTCAGGTGTGTTACCTGCCCAGTCTGAATCACCTTGATCTCCTTTCAGCTCTCCGGTCATCATCACGCTGGACAGCGACAGCAGCCACCAAGACGCCAACAACAACCAGACCCGCCTCAGCAGCAGCAGCAGCAGCAGCAGTCCGCTCAGCAGTCAGCAGACCGTCGACTTCTCCACCGCCGACCTTCCTCCTCTGCCATTGGTGCACTCGGCCGGAGTGGGCGGGGCTTTGGACGCTGACATCGGCGAACTTCCCGTCGACATCCTGGATCGAGGATCCGACGGCTCGGAGGGCGAGTCCAAGGGTCCAATCGACGACGTGGACGGTGATGTGGACGTGGAGAACATGGAGGAGGGCGGGGCTCCAGCAGCAAACACACATGACGATCAGCCAATGGGAGAGAACACCCCGCCCTCGGACCACCACCTGCTCGCCACCATCCTGGACGACCTGAAGGCGATCTCACCGCCAAAACCAAACCGTCCCCTGAACTCGGAGGCCAGCTGGTCGGCTGAGGAGCAGAACCAGGGCGCCTCCGTTCCCTCACCGCCTCCTTTGAAGGAGTGCCGGGTCCTGGAGGAGATCCGGGACGTCCCTCCGCTGCTCCGACAGGCCAGCCCGGTCCAATCGTACGACCGGAACACTCCACCGCCGCTCAAACACAAAGACATCGGGAGCCCTCGCCGCTCCCCCGCTGACCTCCCGCTGACCTCTGGTTACAATCCCATCGACTCCCGTTTGGCCGCTGAGCCGCCCAACAACAGACAAACCATCCCGCACATTTCCACGCTGAACAGACACCTGATGAGCGCTTTGGCTCCACCGGTCCATTCCACGCCTCCTCCATTAGAAACGAGTCCAGAGTCGGGCTCCCTCCATCCTGCAGCGCTCCATTCCAGCACCGTGGAAACACAGTCGCCCATCGACTCGCATCCTGTGAATTCTTCCGCTGATCTCCGTTCAGCCAACAGCTGTTCCAAAGAGACACCGGCTCACACTGACTCTACCTCCAGGAACGAGACCTTCGGCCTCCGTCCTCCGCTGGCGGGTTCCGGTGTTTTCTCAGGAGTCAACAACACGTCGCCTTCGCTTTCGTCCGTCGATTCTAGGAGCCCTTCTGCTGAGCTTCACTCTGGGAGTCCAGAATCCACGGCGGACCTTCGATGCGCCGCTTCAGACGGACCGGAGCCGGCGGCAGAAAGTCGTCTTCAACCGGCTAGCTTGAATTCCTCTTGTTTTGACAGACACTTGAACCACACGGCCTTACCCTCCGCCATCTTCACCACATCTCAGTCCACCGCCAAACCTCAGAACCACGTCCACCCTCAGTTTCCCCTCAAACTCTCTCAGATCCACACCGACAATCACATCGCCTCCACCGAGAACCAGCACAACGCCTCCGACGCCCGATTGGACTCTGAGTCGCCCCGACGGTCGGACGGCGGCGCCACGTAGGACACGCCGACACGTCCGCAGAGACAAATGAAACGTTTCCTTCATGGAGAAAATATGAGGAAATAGTTGTTTGTTTTTCTTTCTTTATGATTAAAATTGAACCATTTATGTTTGTTTCATCACCGTTGTCCGATCACAGAACTTTCTAACCGGACCACGAGCCAATTCTTTGGATTTAATTTTAAAATGTTTAGGATTTCTATCTATTTGGTGAGACGTTTTGTTTGAGGCAGGAAGAAGTTTGTAAAAAAATGTTGATTTCACGATAATTATTGGTCCCTGAAGGTCCGAGGACAATAAAGACCAATTCTGTCACGTAGTCTGAGAGAAGAGAGAGAAATTATGCGATCAAATGATTCCATCCTCTGGAGAAACGAGATTAAAGATGAAAAAAAATGACGTCCAGCTACACTTTGACTCGGTCCGGTTGTAAACGTTGATCTGTACGAAGAAACACTGAATAAACGTTTGGTCAAATAAACTGATTCTAGTTCAGATTTTTGGTTAAAGATGAATCAAAAATGACAGAAATGCACTCACTGCAGCTTCTCAGACGTGTTTCCTGTTTTCTTGTCTTCCGTGTTGGTAAAGTGTTTCTGTTTTGGTCATTTTTCACTAATTTCTGAACTTTATCACGCAAAATACAAGAACACGAGTACCATCAGGAAAAAGTACTTCAAGTATTAAAAGAAAAGTCTCTTCTGACTGTTAAACGATTTAAAATACTATAAAAATATTTAAAGGAAAAGCAGAAATATCGTCACACCTATGACTGATTATTTCTGCTGCATTTGCTGGGTCATTTTTTAAATTTTTTAGCTGAATAATTTGTAAGTATTCTAAAGTATTACTTATATGTATTACATAAAAATCTAATATTTAAGTGCCATATTTGAGTAATACTGAGAAAAAAGTGGATATTCTGAGACTAAAGTGGTAAAACTGAGATATTTGAGGGAAAAAAATCAAATTTATGAAAAAAAAGAAACAAAATTACAAATAAAACACTTGGGTATTCTTCAAGATTACAGTGGTGCATTTATGTAAAAAAAAACAATTCACGTTTATGAGGGAAAAAGTGGATATTATGAGATTAAAGTTTTAATATTATTACAAGAAAAAGGACATTTGAAAGAAAAAAAGAGTTTTCAAGAAAGCACAAAAAACTGGTATATCATGAGAAAAAACTCCAAAAAATTCCAAAAAGAAAAACGGGAATAAAACTTGGTTATTCTATGTAATTTACTTTATTCCATAATAAAAATTTTGAGTCATATTTTAGAGAGAAAAAAAACTAATTTCTAAGAAAAATCTCAAATTTCTGTGAATAAAAAGTTGCTACATTTGGATCATTTAGTAAATTGATTGATCAGTAAAGATGTTCTTTGTGATTTCAATTCTCAAAATCAAACATTAATTTATGAGAAACAAATATAAATACAGATTTTAATTTAAAGACATAGAATAAATAAGATGGTTTAGAGCTGCAGTTTGTGTTTGTCACCAGCAGGTGGAGCCACCAGGACGCCGCTTCTGTTTCTACATTAACCTGTTCGGTAAAAATAAAAAATAAAGCTGAAAAATCAACAAACCAGTGATCAGAGGTGAATTTAAAGAAACTAATTCCTGCAGAAATGAGCAGAAAATCAGAATAAAAGTTTGAGAAATTTAGCAAAAGAAAAAAAAACAGATCAGCATTTTAGAAAAAAGTCAGTGAAGCAAAACAGTCATAAATGTACAAACTCAGAGATTATTAGAGGAAATACATCTGATATTTTATGAGACGATTGTTAGTTTCATGGTAGTTAAAGAAGGGTGGAAAAGATAAAATCTTAGATATTCTGGGAAATTAAAACGATACATTCATGAGAAAAACGACGCATGATAATATTTGTGTAAAATTTTTACTTTTTCCTCGACGTCGAGTGCAGATTTATCATTTTAATCTCGTATGTTCTCAAGTATTTAACCTGGAAATCGTGTTTTTTTCTCAGATTCATGAATTTCTTCCTACAAATATGAATATAAATATAAATGCAGAATAATCTTTTTTTCCTATAAACTCTGTTCTCTGGTTTTCTCTTGGAATGTTTTTTCTCCTAAACAGGACTTTTCTTCTCATAATTTTACCGTTTTAATCTCATAAAACATGTTTAATTCTCACAAATGTTCGTTTTTCCTTGTAAACAAACCACTCAGGAGTTTTTCTTCTTGGGAATGATTTTATTCCTCATAAGTACAGCGGAGGAAAAAAGTTTACATTTTACACAAATATTATCATGAAATATTTGTGTAAAATCTTTGCTGTGTTTCTAAAGTTGTGGCTGCTTTAGACCGACACAAACAAATACTCATGATGTTTATTTTGTTGTTTGTTTACAAGAAAACTAACAAAACTAAGCTCTATCAAAACGAGCTCAAAATGTTGTATTTTTCTGGAACCCATTAGTCTGATTTTTTTTATGATTGTTTAGTTTTCTGGCTGTGACTGCACTGAAAGAAACTTGAAGATCTAAAAGTTATTACTTAACACCATATTTCACTATTTTATGTCCCAAAACTTTATGACACCGCTAGAGTTATGAGGAAAAATGATCATATTTAGAAGAAAAGAAACATTAATTTCCACAAAAAAAGGTGGAATATTTATGAAAAAAACTAATTCTGAAAGTGATGCATTTATGAAAAAAGTCACATATTTATGAGAAAAAATAAAAAAGATTTTTTAGGAAAAATACTTGAATGGTGTTTGAGGAAAAAATGGACAAATTTACGAGAAAAATAAATATTTCATGATATTAAGATATATATAAAAGGTATTTAAGTGGTGATTTTATAGCAAAAAACTCACAAAAATACGACATATATATTATATTTATATACAAAACGAGAAACTCAAGAAAAAATATTTCCAAGGGAATTTCTATTCTGACAATTCGCAAATTAAATGTTTTCTTTTTTTTCTTAAATGGTACATTTAGGAGCCAAAATCACATATTTATGAGAAAAGAAAATGTATTTTAGAAGAAAAATGCTCTTAAAAATAAAATTAAATAAAAAATAAATTAAATAAATGCATGTTATATGACAATAATAATTATATAATTAAGTGTGAGTGTGGAAAAAAAAGAATATTCTGACATTAAAGTGATAAATTTAAGACAAAAATACATATTCTTCAGGAAAAAAACTCAAAACAGTGAACTATTTATGAGAAAAAAACATTTAAAAAATAAAAATCTTGGATTTTATATGAGATTAAAATGGTAAAATTATGAGAAAATAAAACCGACATTTTATGGGAAAATAAAAACATGTTTATTCTGAGATTAAATAATAAATTCATGTATTTAAAGTGATAAACTCATAAATGTGGAGTTAAAAACACCTTCATCGTCTCCCTCCTTCCTGCCTCCCATCAGGCCACGCCCACCTCCATTGTTAGCACTGTTGCCGGGCAACAGGACGGCGCACCGTCGCCAGGGACAACCACCTTCCTCTCGTCTGAGTGACGGCGGCTCCATTAGCGAGGCGACGGCCCACGCTCACACGGCTTCCATCTTGTGGCGGAGAAAATTCACACAAACACACAAAAACATATTGTTCATTTTCACGCCTCCCCATCCCCTCCCCCCTCCTCCCCTCCCTCACACATCATCACCCCCTACGATGATGCAACTGCCCGACATCATCCTCACACGGCTCATCTTTGAAATGCTTTATTATAATTCAGCACATGAGGAGGTCACGGAGACAGAACACATGAGGGGAGGACGGACACGCCAAGCACACGCCTCCCTCCTTACCCTCCTCACAGGGAAGGAGGGGGTGTTTGGGTTCCTCACGGTACTCCAAAGTAAAAGCCAACACGTCTGCAGGTCCACAAACTTTGACGTGACATCAGGATGGAACCAGATATTAGAGGAAGTTTTCTGTCTCTACCAGCAGGTGGCGCTGCAGCTCATCTCCACCCAACGATCTGTTAAACGTCTCAGAAGCTACGAGATGCAACAACTCCACAAAAACTGTCCTGAAAGTCGTTCAGTCAGAACTTCAGTCAAAACAGCCTCGAAAAACTGCTCCAGGTTCAGTTCAGTGGAGTTGCCACTAGGGGGCACAATGGAGACTAAATCTCAGAAGAAAAGGGGAAAAACATCCAATCATTGAAGTGCTTTTCCCCCCTAAATATTTGAAATCACCTCAAGTGAGCATGAAAACAGTTTTCAGTAATTCCAAACTTTCTTTCCATCCATATTTTGCATTTTTCAATCAAACTTTTCCACCACGATGCTTGGAAATGCATTGGTGGAAATGTGGCGATGGCAAACAGCAACGTTTCGTTCCCAAATGAAGACTCTAGAATGAACCTCGGTTTGACATTTACATGCAGTAGTTCCCCCTAGTGGCAGATCTAAAGAACTGAACTTAATCGTAAAGAACCTGGATGAG
Source organism: Acanthochromis polyacanthus (assembly GCF_021347895.1). NCBI lineage: Eukaryota > Metazoa > Chordata > Actinopteri > Pomacentridae > Acanthochromis > Acanthochromis polyacanthus. Next base: position 1,634,248 of record NC_067136.1, read on the forward strand.
TTAAATTAAGCAAATATTTGAGGCTGTTGTGTCGCCTTTAAAGGACAACTATACATAACTCCCAATAAAGAAGTTGAAAACCACCTCCAGCGAGTGTACAAACTTTTTTGAGTCACGAATAAAATTTTCTGAGTCGTCCAACTCGACATAAATCATAAAAAATGTGCTGCTTAAATCATAAAATTAAACCAAGTGGACATTTAAAGAACTACACTTTTCGGTTTTCTAATTAAAACAATGAGTCTCTAAATGAAGATAAAGATCCAAAGAGTGCAGTGTCTCAAACGTCCACTTGGTTTCATTTTAAAAGGCAATTTCAAGACGAAAATTTCAACTTTACGTCAAGTTGGAAGACCAATAAACTGTTTTTTATTCACACCTTTCTTTCCACCAGCACATTTAAAAAGTTTGATGGAAACGGAAAATTAAAAAGAAATAAATTCTCCAGTTAAGCAAAAAAGTTTGTATGCTCGCTTTGAGGTGGCTTTCAACTTTTTCAAGAACAGTTATTGTCCTTTAAAGGCGACGGAACGGCCTGAGATACTTGCTTTGTGTTGCTTTGATCAGCTACATTTGAAAAACTCGTCCAGATTCCTCCAGAAAACCACCAACACCATGGTTCAGTTCAGTGGAGCTGCCACTAGGGGGAGCAACACGAAGTCTCTAAATCTAAACCTAAAAATGAGAATTCACGTTTTATTCCAGAAGCTTCATTCTGGGAATGTAAAGTTCCTGTTTGACTTCATCACATTTCCACCATTTTAAAGCATTGTAGTGGAATTAGCTTAATGGAAAAAGCAAAATACGGGGAAAAAAGTTCGTGATTACTCAAAACAGTTTAAACGCTCGGTTAAGGCTGTTTTCAAATATTAAAAAAAAGACTTAATGGGGACTTCACAAATAAGTTCTAATTAAGCAGCAACTCCCTAATTAAAATTTAAAGATCTGAAAATGCAGTTCCTCAAACGTCCACTTGGTTTCATTTCTAAAAGCTATTTTCACAGTAAATTTATGTTGAGTTGGAAGACCCAGATAATGTCTCTTATTCGCGACTTTCCACCAATGTATTTTAGAAGTTTGATGGAAACAGCACTTTAAAAACTAGAAAAGCACTCGGAGAGCACAGACCTCCACCAGGCCATCTGTCTGTCTGTCTGTCTGTGTGTTCACAGCATAACTCAAAAAGTTATGGACAGATTTTGTACAATTGAGAGAGATGGCCTGGCGGCCATCTCTCTCAATTGTACAGAGTCCTTCAAAAAAATCCTGGATCCAGACGGTGATCCGGATCACCTCCAAAATCTAATCGATTGTTATTTTTGCTCTTCCGGGCATTCTGTAAAAATTTGGTGAAAACCCGTCCATAACTTTTTGAGTTATGCTGTTAACAGACAAACAGACAGACAGACAGACAAACTCCGATGATGACATAACCTCCTGGTTTTTCCACTACCTTTAGGTGGTTTTTGACTTTTTCTAAAGAGGTCGTGCACTTTAAATGCAATGGAAATAACTTTTTCTGATGTATCGTATCGAAAAGGCTAATTGCGACAATTTTTCCCCGTTTTGATTTGGGTTTTTTCTTACAACGAAATCCAAATTAAAGTCTCTTACATAAGTCAAAAATTTTACCTGAAACTGGTTCGTCATCACTAGAGTTTCCATTGGCACATTTTTAAGTTTTGTATCAAAAAACATAAACACTAATTTTGAAAAAAATATGATTGAGGTGATTTTTGCCCTTTACTGAAGGACGCCCTTAAAGGGAAACAGTTTTTCTGACCAAGTAGCAACATCCGTAAACACCAAAAACTGTAGTTCCTCAAATGTCCACTTGAGGCTCCAAAAGCAAGTCAGACCGTTCTACATAATGCTGTGTAGAACGGTCTGACTGCAGTTCAGTGGGAAAAAGACACCCAGAACACATTTTATGCACATTTAGACACACCAGATTAGAAAAAACTGAACGGAAACAGCATAAATTAGGGGGGAAAAATGCTGACATTAAACTTGAAATGGTTTTTCACTTTTTCAAAAAGGATTCACGTGCTTTAAAGGAAACTGAAATAACTTTTTTCTGATGTATCGAGCTGGAAAAGGCTAATGGTGACAGCAAAACTAAAAGATAAAGATTTTTGCAAAAAATGTTTTACCCTTGTTTGACGTTTTCGCTATTTTTTGTACAAAGAAAACCAAATTGAAGTCTCTTTCATCAGTCAAAAACTCCGCCTTAAACTGGTTCGTCATCACGAGTGTTTCCATTCACACCTTTTTAAGTCTTGTTCTAAAAAACGTTCATGGAAATACTAAATTTGAAAAAAAAATGTGTTTAATTTGGCAAAATATAAGTTTTTCCGCTAGATTGAGGTGATTTTTGAAAACTGTAGTTCTTCATATGTCCACTTGAGGATCTAAAGGTGAGTCAGACCATTCTACATAATGTTTCGTAGAATGATCTGATTGCAGCTCAGTGGGTAAAACACACCCAAAACCAATTTATGCACATTTTTTAAGAAAACACTGGAATAGAAATGGCATAAATTGAGGGACAAAAGTTTTTACACTGACTTGAGGTGGTTTTCACTTCATCTAAAGAGATGGAAACAACCTTTTCTGAATAACTTCTGATTCTCAAAGACCTTTCACCGTGTTCTTTCATGGATGAAATTTCATTCTTTGGCCGTTGGACCAAAACCAGTTTTGTTTTCCGACTTCTTCTCCTACTCTGTTTATAGCACCACCTTCTGACAACAGCACAAAGCCTAGCTTATTCCTTCCAAAGTAGTTCATGGAAACATTCTTAATCCTAAACCAGAAGATTGCTTCCAATTAGCCGTAAACACTTCAAAACACAACAGTTTTTAATGAAGCTGCCTGAAGAACTGTATGCTAAAGTTAAATGTCACGTCAAAGTTACACCCACAGACGTGTTGGAAATGATGTTTTTAGTGTGGAATGTTCTGATCAGTTTGGTTCCTTTTAGTCCCAGAGTTCAGCTCAGAACTTCGGAGGATTCAAAGGTTCTCGCGCCAATTCTCCCATCCGGTTTCCTTTTCTGTCACCACGTGGAACAATGACACAGGAAACCGGTTCTGAACTCTCTTCAAGGTCCTGCAGAGGGTCTTTAGAACATTTTGGCGCCCAATCGAGAGCCGACATTCAAACTCCACCAACAAAGAGTGTTTCCTCCTTAAATAAAACACTGATCTTAGCGAAGACAGAAACTTTCCACGGCCACCTTTCATGCAAATACAAAAGTGAGTTTTTTCCAGTTCAACTGTGAGAGTGACTGCGCCCTGAGAACTTTCTGTTGAAATCCAGACAAATAAAATGAAGTTGGACGACTCCTTTAGTCAGCGGAGGAAATGAAACAAACACAAGATCCCACAAGAGGCCGATCAGCTCCGGACCATGGACAGAGTTGAGATCCGGCCCATTAAAAACCAGTCAAGGTGCCTTTAAAGTTCTCGAGGAGGAGGTAGACAGAAGAGACAGATAACAGTGATGTGGTAGTTGTAGTCCTATTGTGGTGACGCTGTATTCCTATAATAACAGTCCTGGATGACGTCCTGCCGAGGTCGGTTTGTACTCCCGCCCTGGTGAAGTTTGTCCTTTGAGGTTTTGGTCGAACTAATTGTTTCTGCGGTTGAGTCCTGAATCTTCCTGGTTTGGCTACAATGGGGTTTTGCCAGGAGGAAGGGGAGGAAGAGGAAGCGGAAGGAGGAGACAGTTTATCACAGCTGGTGGAGGTTCAACTGGATGGTGGAGATCCATAAAATTTGAGATAGAATTTGCTCAGTTAAGCACCAAACCAAATAAATTTGTAGTTAGAACTTCGCGGTTGATGTCGAAGCTGCTAACAGGAAATAGGAAATACTTCAACTTTGGGCTCCTGCTGAGTCTGTTTGTCTAAATGCTAGTTAAATGTCTATCCGACATGCTGAAATAACAGCGTTGGCTACTAGATTTGGCTCCCAAACTGTGATGATTTGGTTTGACGACATAAAACCGATCAATGGACTCGACTAGTAGGCCACAGACCTACACAGGCTACATAAGCTACATCAGGCTGAGGTATACAGGTCCACCTTTAGCTCTGTGCTTCTATCGACACTCTTTAAAACATTAGTGTGCTTCATGACCGAAACAAAGCGTATAAAGAGTCTAATATCGACCGGTGAAAGGCAAGTGGAACCTTCCTAGTTTTGGAAAGAAATATTCTACTTAATGTCTTGTTGCACAACCCACAATAATCTCGGCTTTCTTGCATATGTGGAGCTCGTTTTGAAATATTGCACTGAGAAAAATTGCAAAAAATGGTTTTCACACTTTGAAAAGGAGTTAATATGTTTCATGGGAGATGGAATAAATTTACCAACTAAGTTCTGACTACAGCAGCGACCTCCAAACTGCAGTTCCTTAACTGTCCACTTGAGATTGAGTCAGTCCACTCAGATGTTAAAACGTCCAACTTTACAGCAAAAATAAACAAGTTTACAGCCTGGAACAGGAAGTTTTGGTTTCTCGAGCTAATTTCACTATTTGTGACAACTTATCAGGAGAAAACATTTATATAACGCACATTTAAAGTGTAATGAGGTTTAAAGTTCTGCATAATTTCAACGTAAGACGGGTTTAAATCGATGAAGGCTGATGGTATATTTGATATCGCATGTTTTGCTGTTTTTGAGACATTATGCTGAAAAAAAACACTCATTGGAAACTGAAAACAACGCAACAAGTTCTAGATTACTTTGTATTTTTTTTAGCGACGCCAGGCTGCAAAGCCTGATCTATCTGCTTGTTTAGTCTGATGTCGTCCAAACACAACTTCAGGTCCAAAAAGCAAATGTCGCTGGAGGAACCTGTGGATCTTTTCACTTCTTTCTTTTTCAGGCGCTACTGATATTAGCACCTATTGGTGACAACAAATGAGGAGTTTAGAAGCAGAGAGGTCAAACCCACAGAAAGTCCAAACTCAGTTTTATATAACTTCTGTAATATTTTATGGCCTAGATTTTAATGTCAGAGTGGTCTAACCCACAACCCAAATGTGGAATGTTAGACTATTCTGGAAAACACAAAACTTTGAAGCCATTTTTCTCAAAAACTACAGAAAGTGGATCAGACTGCTCTCCTTCCAGATCCTTCAAATACTCCTGATATAAGCTATAGGATTACCGGGTCTTGTAATGGACCCTTCACAAGAGCTAAAAAGACAGCTAGATAAGACTAGCATGCTAGCTGGTCTTTTTGATGGTTGTCAGTCTTTGTTCAATGCTGCATAGCTAGCTAGCTTGAAGTTTATGAAGCTAGCTAGCTATGGTTCTACAATAAATAGCTAGCCTGGCTACCATTAGTGCCCACTGGGAAGGTGGCTAATGCTCCCGATACAGGCGATGTTTTTTTTTTAGGGTGTTTCACGCTATGATCCCACATCTGTATGATTCAGTTGTCAGTCTTTTAGATAGCTAGCTAGCTATCTTTCTTATCTAGGCCTTTTAAAATGCCTCATCAACTGCAGGCATTTCTTCATCTTTTTCTGTAGAGTAGAAAAGCTGTGTTGGTTTTAGGCTCGGACCTGTTAAGACATCCTCAGCCAATACAATAGCTGCTCGAATCCGGAAACGGTAACACCAGAAGTATGTCACATCGTAACGAGCTCATAGAGAGAAGCAATGCACTGGTTTTTAAAATTAATTTAAGCCAATCATGGGCGATGCTAAGCCTGGGATGCAGCAAACAGTGATCTGGGTCGCAGCTTTGGAGGTTGCTGTTTGGGGACTTTTAAAACGGTAAGGTGCCAAGAATACAACATGAAAAGTGTTGCTGAAATGGTAGCCTTTTAGTCTAGAAGTGACTCACATATTTAGCCATAACATTCAAACACGTGGACTTTGAGTGTGCATCTATTTAAGAACCATTTTTTATGGATTAATTGTAATTGTGGCACCGTTGACCATGACCAAACTGCCTCCTCCTCTACTTCCTGTTTCCTGCCAACTCCCTGTTCCAGCTGAGGTGGGATTTGTCGTCTAAAATTGTCTTTCACTCGGTGTGAAAGTGTAATCCTGTTGCATCTGGTTCAGTTCCAGAAGCTGTAGTCCTCTTGCTGATTTTTGTAGTCCACATGTGATGCTTGTGACTGTTGTCGGCGGAGGGAAGGCTAGAAGAACCACCGAAAAGCTTCGCCAGTCGGGACGGACGGCGGCCGCTAAGAACAAGAGAAGAAGAAGAAGAGAGATGTTAGAGCTGACAAAAGGTCGCGTTATAATGTGACGGACCAGCAATTCAACCGTAAATGTCTACGGATCAATCGAGGTTCTGGTGTTACTGGTGTTGATGTGGAACAACTCGTCGTTTTAACCAGGTCTTACTTACTGAAATTTTATAGGTAACTCATCAGTGATCTTTTTAGTTAATCTGCAACAACAATGACATTTCCTTTGATTCCCTCAGTTGGACTAAACAGACGGACTTTTGGAGGACTTTAAAGACAATCAAGTTGAGAAGATTTTGTCCACAGGATCTATCAATTCCTCACATCCCCTTCATTGTCTATATAAATCGCATCACGATGCCCGGAGTTTCCCTCGGCTCAGTTGCATACAGTTGGTTCAACTTCTACTTTGCAGGGAGTGGAGGTCCAATGCGTCGCAAAACTTTCATAAAACGTCTAAACTAGGCGTCATCAAACTAAAACAAGGACAGATTCAGCAGCTTATTTCTCACCTCAGGAATACTTTTCGCTGAAGTGTTTTAGTAATAAAAGGGAATGTTGGTCCAACACTTCTACCAACTCCTTACATCCCATTAATTGTTTTTGTGAAATGAACCACATTATCCCTTAATTGCCCGCAATTCATTTGCATTAAGTTGACTCAACTTCTAGTTTCTGGGGAGTGGAGGTTCGACGCATCGCGAAACTTTTGTAAAACATCTAAACCATCCGTCCTCAAACCAAAACGAGGACAGATTCAGCAGCTTATTTCTCGCGTCAAACTCTTAGAAATACGTTATGCTGAACTGTTTTCATAATAAAAGAGGAGGTTTGAGTCAGGTTGGTCCAGCGCTTCTACCAATTCCTCGCATCCCATTCATTGTCCATGAGAAATGAGCTATGTTGTCCCTTATTTACAGCAACTTGACGGAAAACTTATCAATGATCTTTTCAATTAAACAATCAGCAACAACCGTTCCTTTGGTTTCGACTCAACAGATGGACTTTTGGAGGACTTTAAAGACAACCGAGTTGGAGCAGATCATGTCCACAGGATCCATCAATATGTCACATCCCATTCACTGGGATCCCATTCATTCCCCACAGCTCATTTGCATAAAGTTGACTCAACTTCTACTTGATGCAAATTTGGTACAGAGAGCGGAGGTCCGACACATCGCGAAACTTCCGGAAAACTTCTGCAAAACGTCTAAACTGGTCATCATTAAACCATGTAAGAAACAAACGCCCCTGTGGACCGTGAGGTTTGGTGGTCGGTTTGCTGATATTCTGCCTGGAGAAGAAGAAAATCTACCCAGGATGCTTTGCTGCTCATTACACAAAGTAAACTTTGCGAGTCTGCTGTCAGGTCGACATCAAAGGGGATGAGGCAAGAGTGTGAAACCACCAAACACACACACACACACACACGCGCACACACACACACACACACACGCACACACACGGTGTGTGCGTGTGGCGTGTGTGTGTGTGTGTGCGTTTGTGGGGTGCTGTCACTTGCCGTTAGCCTCTGCAGGTCCAATTAGCGTGTAATTGAGGCAGATTATTGCCGCTAATTCAGTGTCGTGCTAACACACAGTTTGTGTTTCCGCGTATGTTCTCACGGCACACGCGTGTGCGCACGAGGGAATAATTAGTGAGAGTTTGTACGGACTCCCACTGGAAGAGTGTGTGTGTGTGTGTCACTGTGTGTGTGTTGCTGTGTGCTGTGTGTGTGATATATAGAGTCATCATCGAGGTCGAACGCTGGTGTCAATGAATTATTGATCGCCACTAATTCTTACTGCGTCCGTGCCACACATACACACACACACACACACACACACACACACACACACACACACACACACACACACACACACACACACACACACGGTAGTAGATAGCATAAATATTCTCCCTCTTGGCCCGACTCGCTTTACCGCTGTGAATCAGTGGAGAGTTTCTGTGTGTGTGTGTGTGTGTGTGTGTGTGTGTGTGTGTGTGTGTGTGTGTGTGTGTGTGTGTGTTGGCAGTCAGCCAGACCTCAGCAGGGACCGAGCTCTCGCTTTTCACCACCCACCATCTGCACAGCACTCACACAGACACACACACAGCGGGGTGAACGATGCCTTTAGCTCAGCACACACACAGAACCACAACCACACATACAGAAAAATATGAACACACACACACATACAGAAGAATACACTCAAAAGTATAGAAGAAAACACATACGTATAGAAAAAAAACGTATAGAAAAATACACACACACAAATGAGAAATGAACTGCTGCTGGCCCCGCCCCATTCAGGAAGAAGACTCTCTCTGTGATTGACAGCACGGAGTAAAAACACACACTAATGACTTCCTATGTTTCTATATTTTAACTTTCACCCTGCAATCATCTTGAACTGATTGGTGACTTTGTCAGGCGACATTATAAACTTAGTATTTTAGCTTCTGGAATAGCATGTTAGCATGCCATTTTGATGAGTTTCAATGTTTCATCCTCGTTCTGCCGTCTGACAACAGAAACATCTGGAAATGAGAGCAGCTTTTCTGTAGTTCAGCTAGATAAAACTGTTGTTTAAAGAGCACGGGGAGCAGGAGAGAAGCTAACAGATACTAACATGAAAACAGAGTAACCCCTCAGCCCTGGTTTCCTGGTTTAAAGTTTTCACAGAGATCTGACCATCAAAGCTAACATTAGCCACATCACTACTACCACCATTAAAGCTAACATTAGCCACAATACTACTATCACCATCAAAGCTAACGTTAGCCACATGAGCTGCACAACATGCTAATGATCTTACCATTGCTATGGCGACATTTCTTTCCATCAATAACAACAGTAATCCACTGTATGTTGTTTCTCAGATGCTAACAGTGCATAAAAACTCTTGTGTTCACTCTTACAGCAGAACATTTGATGAGTTCTTCCTAAATGTTTGACTGTGTTTGTGTGTGTGTGTGTTAGTGTTACTGTGTGTGATACTGTGTATGTGCTCACCTCCAACACCCCTCCTCCCCCCGGCTTCTTCTTCAGCTCTTCGCACTTCCTGAACTTGCAGATCTGGTGACCCGTCTTCCTGTTGCGGCAGGACGAGCAGACGCCGCAGTTGATGAGCCGCCTGCACGGCCCGCACACGCCGCACCGCTTCCTCTTCCTCTTTGCCACGGTACCCGACGACGAGGACGACGAGGTCGACAGGGAGACGCCCCCCGCCGTCACCCCCGATGAGGAGGGCGAGGAGGACGAGGGGCAAGGGGAGGAGTTGGCGTGCTGCTGGCAGTCTGTTAGCGCCCGCTGGCCGCCTGTCATCTGGAAGGCGCTGCTGGCATCTGAGATCCCGCCCCCTGCTGACCCCATCGCCATGACGATGACCCCAGGGGGTAATCCAAGCCCCCCCAGGAAGCTGCTGCCCATCACCCCTCCCCCGTTGCAGCTGCCACCCTCTGATAGGCCCATCATATCTGCATGGGCGTGTCCCTGTTTGTTCATGACGCCGCAGTCCGTCCCACCGCTGTAACCGGGCAGGAAGTTTCCATTCGGGGCCATGGGGTGATGGTGCGCCGCCGCCTGCGTAACAGGAAGTGAGGCGGTGTGTCCGTGTTTTTCAGCTCCTCCCCCCTCACTGCTCCCTCCACCTCCGCCCCCTCCCGACCCCCCACCGCCCGGGTGCATGCTGGTACTGTGGGGGTGTGGGGAGGCCATGTGACCCGGCGTCGCCGAGGGGTGATGGTGGTGGTGGTGCGTCGGCGCGGTCGCCACGGGTTTGGGTCGACCCCAGAACATGGTCGCCGGATGGTTCATGTTCATGTTGTCATGACAACCCCACGGCCCCGTCGCCATGGCCCCCAGCCTGGCAGCGGCGGGAGGGAAGATGGGCGTGGCGGCCGCCAAACGGGCAGCCAGCTTGGCGGACTGGGGGAAGTTTGTCACGTTCATGTTCATGTTGACGTTGGTCTTGTAGAAGCTGGCGATGGACGAGCGGTAACGATCCATCTCTGTGGTGTAGTCCAGCATCGGCGCCAGACTGGAAACCTGCAGCAGACACCGGCATTAACTCACCTTGATCAATGTCATCAATAATCACAGTATTTGTTTATCTATTTAGTGGATCATCACCGTTATTAGATGGGAAGAAAGAGGGAAGACATGAATTGTGGGGAAAAAGAGCAGAGGAAGACTTGAAGGAATCAGACATGAGGTAAACACCCCAATCACCAGCTATGGGGCTGAAACAGCGTCATCCTTGAGAGACTGTTTGGAGGCGGTGGAGGGCAGCACTGTGATGGTTTTCACAAAACACAAACAACAGCTTCAAATAATAATCCCAAGGGTTACAATAGGTTCCTCGCACCACAATTTGGTGCTCAGACCTTAATTAGAGACGTTCGGATTGGTCAGTAAGTTAGAAATTGGCTTGATAGAATCCCAATCCTGATCAGGCTGGTTTCATTTAGTTGGTATCGGTATGAACCTTGGGCCAATTTTTTGTCTACGTAAGTGTCGCAAACTAAAATAATTTTCAAAATAAATGCAACATTAATTAATATTTGATTTACTTGTAGTATTGACTGAGCACAAAGAAGGAGGTTACATGTAAAACAGATTCAAAAAATTAACTGAGTGCACCAAAACAATAAGAAATAGTCTCAGGAGCTTCAGTAAAAGTAGGATACAAGGTAAAAGCATCTTCAAGAACATAAAAGATCTGATACAGGGTTCTCACTCTTTCCCCGAAATGATTTTCCAGGACTTTTCCAGGACATTTCCAGTCGGTACAGACACACGTTATCACATCATCCACTAATACGTTCCCATCCCCCTCATTCTTTGGAAGTATTCTATACTACAGCTGTAACCTCCATTGACCCAGATTGTTTCTATATTTCTTACTCAGACATTTGATGTGCATCTATGGCTATAATTTATCTATGAAAAATAATTATGGCAGATGTATCATAGAATAAAGCAAACACAACCACAGATTACAGCGTAACAGTTCACTAGCATGACAAACTGGAGTTACAGTGTTCATCTGGGTAATTCCCAACTCTACTTTCTCTTCTCTCCTACTTTCTCTGTTGCAATTGATTTTAAAAATATTAGGATATTTTCAATAAATCACTGACCAATTTTCTTTGTTTCATATCAGTTTATTGCTTAACTCAGATTTTCTGCACATCTGGCACCTGCATTTCTCATGAAGATAATGTGTTTTTCTTCACCCTCTTAAGCCCATATGGAGCCTAATATGGCTCTGCTGGCCTACTGGACAATTTAATGCAAAAATATGGACAAAATGTGCTTCAACTGTAACAAAATGTGCCCAGAAAATGACAGAACAAAGCCAAACTGTGACCTTAATACGAACCTGAAAAATACCAAAATGTGCTCTTGGTATGCCAGTCTACACCTGAAAAAATGTGGTCAGATTATAAAACAAATTAGCCAAAAATATGCCACCAAGTGTTCCAAAAGACATCCCTGAATATGCCAATATCCAGAATATACCCAAATGTATGTTCATTTGCTGATCAGGGTTTAAGAGGGTAAAGTTTGGTTCAGTGTGGAAAAAATGTGCACAATGACATGTAAACAGTGGCCAGGACAGTTCACCCTCGTCCTCATCTGGTCCTGGTCTCTCCTAGTTCCATCGTTTATAACCTCGTTTATTGAGAACCTCTGCCCTCTGATATTCTGTGTTGCGTTTGCAGACTGACATGTTGATTGTTTACTCTGTAGTAACTGGACATTCTTGCTTATTAGCGTGTGCACGCTAAATTCGCATTCCAGTGTCTGCAACTCAACCACCGATTGAGACGTAGGAGGTGAAGTGAGCGATGTCACCGTGACGTCACCATCATAGACAGGCGGACTTTTCGCGACAAAGACTTTATCTGTGTTGACCACAGACTGTATTCTATGGTGCTGACCGGCGTCATCGACTGAAAGTTTGATTTCAGACATGAAACACTCAGCTGCACCCTCAACTGTTGTGGGAAGATGTAGTTTATGCGGACGCCACCACACACCTCGGCAGTGAGGGGGATGAAATGATGTTTCAGTAAAAGTGCGGGTGTGCAACACCCACGCCACCCACACAACAGAATTCCTAATGTTGTTTTCATTCCCTTATTTTTATCAGACAATAAAACAATGGGAACTACTGAGTGAAACGTGGCCCATACCTGTGAAGCCGCCGCTATGCCGATATCAGAGTTGTTTCATCTCGCAAGTTCCAGCCAACTCAGGGGAATGCAAATTTGATTGGCTGGTAGTGTCACATGGGGCGCTGCACCGGCTCGAAGCAGAGAATCGCGATTTTATATATACTATATGCCTTAATGTTGTCCAGAAAACACGGTGACAACAGACATGCATGCGCATAACTTGTAACCTGTTTGCATTGACAGGGGTAGGATAAATATTTTTCCAGGACAAGTTAACCGTTTCCAGGACATTTGACCTTTTTTTTCTCATTTTCCATATGTTTTCCATGACTGGAAAATTGGTCAGTCATTTTCCAGGATTTCCAGGATGCGTGGGAACCCTGTGATATGGATATTTTCTGGGGTTAGATCTTGTGCAAAGGTTCAGACATCCGAGAACAACCCACCAGCTCCTGTGGGGGAAAGCAGCTTATTGAAAGTATGACTTGACACCTGCAACAGTTTCAACAGGATGCCATCAGACCTCATCTGACTTATTATCACTTTCAGGTCCTGGGTTCAGTTATCGGTGACCAAAGGGTTCCGGTTAGGCTATTTTTCATTGTTCCAACCACTAGAACCTTTCCTCGAGAACCTTTTTCATTCAGAACTTAAGAACAGGCACTTCTGAGGAACAATGAAAAACAAGCAGCGGTCTGGTTTAGTCTGGGCTCGCCATCAACAGCGCCATCAATACGTTAGCCTACATGGTAACGCCATCAACGTTACCATGTAGGCTAACGTAACAAGCCTCTAGAGACTAAATTTGTTTTGCAGCTGTCGGATTCTTAGGCTGAAAAGGCCAGTTAGTCCCTGTAAACGACAATTTCCTGCAGTACAAAGATGCCCAATAATGCTGAAAGAAAACTCACCTGTCCCTGTCCGCTGTAACCGTGGTGATTTGGGTGATGATGCGAGGGGGCGGAGCTTCTCTGGAGCATCGAGGTGAGGTCGCTCTCCACGCACACGCCGCTCGTCATGCCCGACATGACCTCACCAATGCTCACACACACGCATACAAACAAACACACACTTGCCCGCTAACGACGAGCTGCTAGTCGTCTGCAGTCAACACGTTCTGCGCTGTGAATAAAAACACAGATGGGAATCATTTGTTGATCCTTAAAGATTTGTTTCTAAATGTTAATTCGAGTCACAATCACAAGGAAATGCTGAAACCAACAACGGACGTTTCCAACATGAGACGGGATGATTCTATAAATACTGTGAGACATGAACGATCAGTTTACAGAAAGAAAAAAGTCATAGAAAATACACTATGACTTTTTTTTACAGCATAGTATTTTTTCCCCTACAATATGCCACTGGAAGACACAAATACTATACTAATACTGGCTGGATTTCACAGGCTGGAGATCATTAAGCATCCGAGAAGACTTTGTCATGGTGCCCCTTTACCAGCTAAATGCTGTCTGTTTGCCAACACAGACCTACATGTCACTTGTGGTTGCTACAGAATCAAACGAAAGACTCTACGAACGAGGTACTACAACTAACCTAGAGTCCTTGTAGTGTGTTCTATAGAAAAATGTAGCATGTAGCTAAATATTAAAAGACTGGGATCAGATCAGGAGCATAAAACTCAATCAGGACATCCCAATGTCAGCACCAAATAAAGCGTTAGGGTGCTCAATTCAGATAGCGTTGATCACAACTGGATTTAGCATCTTTTGCTGCCTGGAGGTCAAAAAGCACCACAGAAGTCTCTGTCATGGTGTCCTTTTATTAGCTACTGGTTGTGTTACTAGTTTATCTTCTTCTGCTTTCTGCGTATTTTCAGAATCCATTTTGCAACAAAAATTGCATGTAAGATGGTTTTTACATTGGACTGTCCATTTTAGCTACAGCATCAAAACAATTTCAAATGTCACTGTTCTGAGGGAACACTGAAGCTTCATGCTTTGCTTAGCTCCGCCCAAGATGATCTGACGAATTATGTCAGAGCATTTCCCCCCAGACAGCAGAATAGCAGTGGAACCGCAATCTGAGTTGAATAGATTCGACATGTGAGCTGGCTGGAAGTCATTAAACATCACAGAAGTCTCTGTCATGATGCCCCTTTACCAGCTAGTGAAGTGCAGCCAGACCATTCTGTACTAGATGCAGCCCTGGGACACAGTAACGCTATCCAAAGTCATCCCAACTAGATTTTACATATACGCTGGTCAGACGTCAATAAAAGCCAAAGAAGTCTCTGTCATGGTACCCTTTAAATAGCACTGTAGCTTTTGTCCAAGTCCCCCATGCTGCAGATTGTGTTACTAGGACTGCAATGTGAGTTAAACATGACTAGATTTCACACGTGCTGCCCAGAGGTCATTAAACGCCACAGAAGTCTCTGCAACCCTTTACCAGCTAAACCTCCACAATACTTTCTGCGTGCACAAGTGTTTGTTTATTTTCATCTCATACCAGACTGATATTGATGTGCAACCAGACCATTCTCTGCTAGGTGCAGGCCTGGGACACAGAAACACTATCGGAGTTTATCGCGGCTCGATTTAACACTGGCTTGAGATCATAAAGCACCATGGAAGACTTTGTCATGGTGCCCCTTTGACTAGCTTTGTAGCTTTTGTCCAAAGTTGATCATGCTGCTAGTTTTATGAGGACAGCAATCTGAGTTAAATATGACTAGGTTTTACATGTGTGCTGCCCAGAGGTCATTAAACACCACAAAAGTCTCTGTCATGGTGACCCTTTACCGGCTAAACCCCCTTTGAGGCTCTCTGCTTGCCCAAAGCAGAGGGATTGATAATGAATTGCAGTCAGACTATTCTGAAAAATGAGGACACAACAGAAAGCACTCTTGCTTTTTAAAATCTTGTTCCACAAGTTTTCTGCAGCTCGGGTGGCTACAAGTTAAATTTAAGGCAGATTGTGAACCTGTGGCCGTTAAAAAGTTCCCGTGGTCGACTACAGCGCCTCCTCACTGTTTTTGAAACGCTGCCGTCCTTCGTCCCGACCCCTGACCTCGTCCACCGCCTTTTGTGCACGCAACAATGTGTGAATGAAAGCCAGAGGAGAATGTGTGTGCGCTGCAGCCGGTGTGAAAATGTGTGTTCGCCTCCCCCCCTCCATCACCACCACCTCCTCCTCTACCGCCTCCCACATCCCTCCCACCACCGACTCCCCCGAGGCGTAACTAATTACCCTGTCTGGTCAACCGGGGCGGCGAGCTCCGACAGAAGGTCACGGTGGCCACCGGCCGCGAGGGGAAATCGGATCTCCCACGCGACACATTAACACCTCCTCCCCCTCCTCCTCCACCGTGAAGAGATGGAGGAGGAATGAGGGAGGAGGAGGGAGAGGGGGGAGGCGAGAAGAGGGGGGGTCAATCAAAAAAAAAAAAGAGCCGATAACGAGCGATAAATACCAGCATGCAGTCCGACGGAGGAGAGGAGGAGTAAAAGATGGACGGCGCTGCTACTTACCGGGAGGAGGAGGAGGAAGAGGAGGAAGAGGAGGAGGAGGAGAGGAGGAAGAAGAAGAAGGAGAAGAAGAAGAAGGAGAGGAAGAGGAGGAAGACCGCCGTCTGGGAATTAGCCCGCCACGGATCATGGCTGGCGGGGAAGGAGACGGCGAGAGAGAGGAGGAGGAGGGGGGAGCACCGGGAGGGATTTGTCGGTCGGAGGGGAGGAGGGGGGTAACGGATGGATAATCACCTGGGCTTGGCACTAGCGAGGCGGCGGAGGGGGGAGGCGGGGGAGGTGGGGAGGGAGGGGAGGCGTTAAATGAAAGGCGAGGAGGCAGCGGCGCCGTGGAGACCCTGCAGGGGCGGGAAGCAGAAAAAACACCACCATGGGAAAGAAAGGAGGGGAGGGAGGGAGGGGGTGAGTAATGGCGGAGGTTATGAACGCGACAGGAAGTGGTGGGGGGAGGGGGCGGGGGGTGTCGAGCGCTCGTGCCCTCCGCCGTGTCTCCGGCTGGCGGCGGCGCCCGTGGCAGCGTGCGGCGCAGCGTGAAGCGTGTGATTGGTGCCGAGGCAAGGTAATGGAGAGGGGTGGAGGGAGGGAGGCGAGAGAGCCGGCGTGTGATTGGCTGAGAGAGAGGAGAGAGAGAGGATGCTGTATGATGATGGCAGACGGGTTTATTCCACCGTTAGCACCGTTTTAGTAGAAATAATGCACAGAAAACATTAAATAAAATCACAGAAAAAATAAAATAAAAGCAGAAAAAATATATTAATTCATATTATTGCTGACAAATTACTATAAAAACAACAATAATTAATTAAAAAGTAAGAAGTTTTTAAAAATGTAAAAAAAAAAAAAACACACCCAACACATTTTGTATTTTTACAAAAAATTCATAATTTTTTTTCCATTTGTTGTACCATCACACTGAGTATATATATATATATATATATATATATATATATATATATATATATATATATATATATATATATATATACATACATACATACATACATACATATGTATTCTACTTTTTGTAGATATTTTCTTTCATTTAACAGGTAAAACAGCCAATATAAAAGTTTGATTTTACAGATTTTCTACATTTGGTTATATTAAAGAACATGTAAAATAAAATTACAGAATTATTACTATATTATTGCTGACAGATTATTAATAAAATAATACTGATTCATAAAAAAGTAAAAATTTAAAAAAAAATCAACATTCAAACTCTGTTTTTCTTTTTAAAAATCCTGAGTTTGACAATAAAATGATGATCTTTTACTGCCGTACATTTGTGAGTATTTGAAAGATAATTAATTAGATTTTCAACTGAAAAATACTTTCCTTGTTTCATAGGTTCTAACTGCTTACGTAAATTACAGGGGAAAAAACTATTTACATGTTAATTGTAAAAAAATGTATAATAAATAAATTTTACAAATACTGTCTTGTCCTTTTACATTGTTTGCTGCACAAATTACAGATATGTCACTATTTAAAATAACATTTCTGTACATTAAAGGCTGTAACTGGCATATTATATATACACACACACACACACACACACACACACACACACACACATATACATATATACATACATACATATTTTTTTTCTCTCAATTCACACGTTAGCGGGAACAAAAGAAAACAAACACATGTCTATGAAATAGTTGTAAATGGTAAACTACAACAAGACCTATTTTGCAGGTTTCACCTGTGAAACAAAAGATAGATTAGAAAAAAAGACAGATAGATTAAATAGATTAAAAGAAAAATAGAATTATTCACATGTTAATCATTAAAAAGGCCACAACTTTTAAAAAAAAATCTGTTCTTTCACATTGTCATATCATAAAATTACACTATTTCCATTCAAAAGAGCAAAAAGAGTCAACATATCAAATAAAAATTCTGAAAAATGATTAATTATTGAAAAATTGCGAATATATTATGAAACTACTGCATTTCAGATGATCTCTGTTTTGTTAAATTACAGAAAACATGAGGAAAAGTATTTATTCACATGTTAACAGGAGCAAAAAAAAGAAAGAAAGAAAATCTGTAAAAAAAAAAACAAACAAACCCAAAAACATCCAAACTTTGTATTTTTACTAAAAACTGTCTTATTATTTGATAAATATGCTCTTCTTTGTCATCACTTTGATGAAAAAATGGAAAATAAAAGTTTTGGAGGCATTTTATTTTTCTTTTAAATGAACAAATAACTGAGGGAACACTCACTGCGAACGATCCCTGGAAATAAAAGTAAACTGATTTTATGGGACCCAGAACTTCCTCATTGTTCGTAGAAAAATCTGAAATGCATAAAAATAAGCTGCACATCTAAAATCTCAGTATAACTTAAAGAAATAAACACATGGGACAGAAGTATTTCACAGTATTAACGAGAAAATGTGACCGTAGTGCAACGTTTTTAGCATGTAGTAGTTTTAACACTTTATTTTATCGCCTGGTTTAGATTTAAAACCTGAAAAAGCAAATTAAAGGAGCTGAAAAGTACATTTTAATAAGTTCTAATGTAAACCGATCAGCATTAATGAGTTAGTTTCCTGCAGAAATGTGACAAAAAAAACTGTAAATCCACCTTAAATACAGACACATAACTTAATTATTTCTGCTGGTTAGCAGCAGAATTAGTGCAGAAAAATCTACATTTTTTAAATCTAATTTACCTGCATTTAGCAGCTTCATGTAGTGAAACTTCGCTCTACAAATGCACACGAGTTAAAAAGCAGTTCAGAAATGGCTCACTTGAGTTTTACCTGCAGGATGCAAGATGGAAAAGTTCCACGAACTCCGCTAAAACACAAACACAACGCGGTTCAATCCCGTCATCTAGCGGAGGACGGCGGCCTGTACAGCTCACAGACCGGCTTTCTTCTCTCTCTGCGGCGGAACGAACCGCGGACTGAGCCGCTGCGGGGTTTGAACCCGATGCCGCGTCTCCTGCCTCCTCCTCCGGGCTTTGACACCGAGGTCTCCCCGCTCGAAGGTACGTTAGCTCTGCGTCCAGCAGCAGCTGTTAGCCAGCTAGCTGCTAGTGTTAGCGGCTACATATGCCAACTGCTGTGTTAGCGGATAAACATGCTAACTGCTAGTGTTAGCAGCTACAGACGCTAGCAACATCAGCAGCTGGCCGCAGAGCAGGAAGCTAGCAGCCGCTCCGAGCTTCCTGCTCTGCGGCCAGTTGCTGGTGTTAACGGCTACTGATGTTAGCAGCGGCTGTTCGGGATAAGAAACTCTACATCCAGCCGGTTGGCGTGGATAAAAGCCCGCGGAGTGAACCGAGCGAAGCGACGAAGCGCGGCTAGCTCAGCTCAGCTTGGTAGCCGGGCAACGCTATCTATGCTAGCTGCTAGCTGTAGCCACAAAATCAGCACCGTTTACCGCAAATCATCAGCTTCTGGTGGATTTGGATGTAATACCGCACTTGAAGCTAAATTAAATATCAATGAAGCCTTTGAAAACACGACATAACCGGGTTTATTATATTGTTCTGTATAAAAATACACGGTATTCCCTGTGTTTTATCAGCGTTGGTGGTATAGTGGTTAGCATAGCTGCCTTCCAAGCAGTTGACCCGGGTTCGATTCCCGGCCAACGCAAAATTATCTTTTGGCAGCAACATTTCTGTATCAATACGATTTATTATTTAAGGGTTATTTATATTGTTACTTATTGTAATAAACGAGTACTTTTATGTGCACAAACTACAAATTAAAAATGAAAGGCGTCTGGAAGTAAAAGTAAAGGACAAACTGACTTTTCGCAATCATGTCTTTGTGTCATTTTAAGCTAGTCAGTTAAATTTTTTCTTTTTATTTCCATGTCTATCTGAAAGAACTCTGGGGGTAAAGGTAAATAGAGTATTCCTGTGTTTAGTTAAAACAATACGCTGACTGTTTGAGGTTTTGGACGGTTTAAAGCAAGTGAAAGGAGAAAAACATTGTGTTTTGTTTTGTGGCTGCAGCCGACAGAGAACTATGGGTCGGTACTTCCACAGCGAGGTCCACATCCAGAGTCCATGGCAGCAGGTGCTGGCAGCCTTCTGGCAGCGATACCCCAACCCCTACAGGTAACCAACCCCTACAGGTAACCAACCCTTAAAGGTACCCAACTCCTACAGGTAATTTCATGAGTCTTAAATTAGAGAAAAAGTCAAATATGTTTGGACTCAACATGTTGGATACTCTACAGCTGTTAGAGACAGAAAAAATAAATAAAATGACTCCACATCCGAGGAAACACTGTCTGCAGTTCAGCTGAAAATCACAGAATTTCTTTGTAGAGTCGATCAGAGTTTTTCGTTTTTCACAGAATAGGTTTACTGCAAACAGTTCGTTTTTAAAAATGAAATAAATAACATGAAGTGATTTGGTTGGAAAAATCCTGATTTTTAGCTCAAATATGTTTAATTCCAAGGATTCAACTTGTGCACGATGCATTCAAAGATCGTTGGAAAGTTGACGGCTTATTAATTTTTTAATTTTTTTATATAAATATGTGCGAGTTTGTATTTTTACAGTTTGTGTTTGTGCAGTTTCATTTTATGATAAAAGGTGTAATTTAAAAGGTTAAAGGTTCCAGACTTTCTAATAATTTCGTCTCAGCGGCCACGTTCTGACCGAGGACGTCCTCTACCGCGAGGTCACCCCCAGCAACCACCTGTTGTCACGACGACTGCTGACAAAGACCAATCGACTGCCGGGCTGGGCGGAGCGTGTCTTCCCTGCCCACCTGTCGCGGGCCGTCTACGTCCTGGAGGACTCCATCGTGGACCCTGCCGCCAACACGCTGACCACCAAGACCTGGAACCTGAACCACAACACGCTGATGGTGAACAGAGACGCACCATCCAAGCCCCGCCCCTCATGATGGACCTTACCGTGGTTTTGTGTCTCCCCAGACGGTGGTGGAGCGCTGCCTGTTCGAGGAGGACCGCAGTCGGCCGTCCTGGACCCGGCTGAGGAGGGAGGCGTGGATCTGCTCGGCGGTCTACGGCTTGGCTCGGCCCATCCAGGTGATGATCCAGAGTTTCTGGAGATTTAAATAAACTTTATTTGAAGAAAACTGTGCTACCTAATGTTGATGCTACAGCATGTGATTTTTTCTGTCTGTTTCTGCACCAGGAGTTTGGTCTCGCCAGGTTCAAAAGCAACCAAGCTAAAGCCATGAGGGGGCTGGAGTTTGCTCTGTCCAGGATACAGAGTAAGAAACACTTTTATTCTGTTTAAGAAAACCTGGAGATACCATAGGGAAAACCTGCAGGAGTATTTTGTTTTAATGACTAAAAAAAATACACATTAAGGATTGGTTTCGTTTGTCTTACGGGCGTTAATCAGATTCATACAAACACCATAAAATGTCCAAAATGACTCAAAATGTATGTAAATTACTCTAAATTTGTCCAAAAGGACCAAAATTGTCCAGAATTTTTATAAACATCTTGCAAGAACCTCAAGACATTTCACTCAAAATTGTCCAAGATGCCTAAAATGTATTGAAAGCAACTCAAAACTGGTTTGAAATGAAGCAAAAATATGTCAAAAATTAGTCTAAAATCAGAATGTTTGTAAAATTGTCTCAAATGACAAGAAATTAGTCCCAAAGTATCAGAGAGCTTCTAGTAATTTGACATTTCCAATATCATGACGTGAAACACGGTGGTGGCAGCATCATGATGAAGCACGGTGGTGGCAGCATCATGATGAAGCACGGTGGTGGCAGCATCATGATGTGAAACATGGTGGTGGCACCATCATGATGTGAAGCACGGTGGTGACAGCATCATAATATAAAGCATGGTGGTGGCAGCATCATGATGTGAAACATGGTGGTGACAGCATCATTATGAAGCATGGTAGTGGCAGCATCATGATGTGAAACATGGTGGTGGCACCATCATGATGTGAAGCACGGTGGTGACAGCATCATTATGAAGCATGGTAGTGGCAGCATCATAATATGAAGCATGGTGGTGGCAGCATCATGATGAGAAGCATGGTGGTGGCAGCATCATGATTTGAAGCATGGTGGTGGCAGCATCATGATGAAGCATGGTGGTGGCAGCATCATGATGAAGCACGGTGGTGGCAGCATCATGATGTGAAGCATGGTGGTGGCAGCATCAAATGAAGCACGGTGGTGGCAGCATCATGATGTGAAGCATGGTGGTGGCAGCATCATGATGTGAAGCACGGTGGTGGCAGCATCATGATGTGAAGCACGGTGGTGGCAGCATCATGATGAGAAGCATGGTGGTGGCAGCATCATGATGTGAAGCATGGTGGTGGCACCATCATAATATGAAGCACGGTGGTGGCAGCATCATGATATGAAGCACGGTGGTGACAGCATCATAATATGAAGCACGGTGGTGGCAGCATCATGAGATGAAGCATGGTGGAGGCAGCATCATGATGTGAAGCACGGTGGTGGCAGCATCATGATGTGAAGCACGGTGGTGGCAGCATCATGATGTGAAGCACGGTGGTGGCAGCATCATAATGTGAAGCATGGTGGTGGCAGCATCATGATGAAACATGGTGGTTGCAGCATCATAATATGAAGCATGGTGGTGGCAGCATCATGATGAGAAGCATGGTGGAGGCAGCATCATGATGAAACATGGTGGTGGCAGCATCATGACATGAAGCACGGTGGTGGCAGCATCAAATGAAGCGCGGTGGTGACAGCATCATGATGAAGCATGGTGGAGGCAGCATCATGACATGAAGCACGGTGGTGGCAGCATCAAATGAAGCACGGTGGTGACAGCATCATAATATGAAGCACGGTGGTGACAGCATCATAATATGAAGCACGGTGGTGGCAGCATCATGATGTGAAGTATGGTGGTGGTGGTATCAGGTTGTGCAGCATTCTTTTTTTTAAAATCAGAAATTTGTCAAATGACATTATAATTTTCTAAAATTACATAAATTGTCCTGAATTCTCATAATTGGCCCAAAGTTACTTATAAGTTGTTCAAAAAGACATAAAAATAGTCCAAATTACTTAAACATTGGAAAAAAAACAAAGATAAAAACAAAGATTAAAAAAAATGTTCAGAATGACTCAAATTTGGTCTTTTTCTCTTTAGATAACGACACGTGGAGTAAATGGAGCTTAAATGTCTTTTTTTGTCTGTCAAAATGGGCCAAATGATGTGAAAATTGATAGAATGTTAATGAAAATTCTCACCAAAGTTTCTCTCAAATTGTTACATGAAAATAGTGAACGTGTTTGTTCTCTTTGCCTTTCATTGGTTTTGTGTTTATTTTCGTGATAGTTTTATTTATTTTTATTTTTTTAAAACAACTTTTTTTAAATCTCCCAGACAGGTGAGGTCACTCCTCATCTCTGCAGCAACCATGGTGCATCATTGGAGAAGCCATTCCTACCAC
This sequence comes from Acanthochromis polyacanthus, assembly GCF_021347895.1. NCBI lineage: Eukaryota > Metazoa > Chordata > Actinopteri > Pomacentridae > Acanthochromis > Acanthochromis polyacanthus. Next base: position 1,657,569 of record NC_067136.1, read on the forward strand.
ACCACAGGCCACGCCCACATCCACAGAGAAACCTGCCTTCCAGCACCGAGGGGGGCGGGGCATCCCATCAACCTCATCTATGATTGGTCGGCATGCAAATCAACGTGAAGACTTCGTCATTACGTTTTACAATATTTTTATACAAACGATGCTTTTACTTTGAAGCTGATCTTCTTATCACGTTTTTCACTGTTGAATTAATTTCTGTGTTTTCATCTCATTTGTGGCCTCATCAGGAAGTTAATGGGAATAATTTCATTGTTTTAGTTTTTAATTATCTTGAAAGAACTTCTGTAAAGATGCATGTTTCATATTCTGCTGCTCAGATTAAACTTTAAATTCATGATTCAACAGATGACATCGAGTTTTATTATGTTCACATGTCTTGAAATAAAGTATAGTCCCACTGATCAGGAGGTGTAGAAGGAGTCATTGTTCCACTAATCAGGAGGTCAAGGAGTCATAGTACCACTACCTCACACATTTTGAATAATTTTGGGCATTTTTCGTCTTTTTTCACAATTTATAAATCATTTTGGGATTTTTTAGTCATTTTGCATAAATTGTGAGTCATTTTGCACCAATTTTGAATCGGTTTGCACAAGTTTTCAGCCATTTTACACTAATTTTGAGTCATTTTGGCCAATTTTGTTATTTTGTGCATGTATTGAGGCATTTTTTTTTTTACATTTTCTGAATAATTTTGCTCATGTTTTGCTTATTTTAGATACATTTTGCACAGGTTTTGAGTCATTTTGCACAAAGTTTGAGCAATTTTGCACAATGCTTAAATAATTGTTTTAAAATTCTGAGTCCATTCCATCGATTTCTGAATGATTTTAGACATAAGACACATAGTGTTTGTTTTTGGCTTATTTTGTGTAATGTCTCTCACTTTTGTGACTTTTTTCCTCCCTTCTGTTGTTTTGAGTCTCACTTCTGTCGTTTGTCTCGTTTTGTGTTTTGCACAGTTTTGTCTCCCTTCTGTTGTTTTGTCTCTTTTTGGACCACAAACCAGGTTTACTCTTCAGACTGTGACCCCTGGATGGATGTAGAACTGATCTGGAGTCAAGAAGTTAATCAACATCTGTCTAATCATGTCTATGTCTGAACAAAAGAACTGAAAACTAATGACCATGGAGTCAGTTTTTACACTCTGGTTTTCTGCCTGTTTGTTCGTTGTTTCGGCTTCTTCTCATCTTCAGACCCTCCTGTTTCTATGACAGAAGTTTCACGGGTTTGTTTTTGTGTTTCTCAGAGCTGAAGGTTGTGAAACGTCTAATTATCCTCTGAGCCTCTGGAAAATGCTCTGCAGCGATTACAGTTGTCGGCCCTCGAGCGGTTTCTGTGAATTTCTCACTGAATGTTCAGAATTTCCAAAAGGTACCAGTTTGAGGAACAAAAGATGGAGGAACTTTCCAGCCTTGACATTTGAGTGATGTTGTAAAAATAGATTTCAGGATTAGTGAGCGAGAACGTTTGGTTCTGGAATGAAGACGTGTAGAGAAAAGGTTCAACTCCAACGGCAGATCAAGAAAGATTCAAATACAGTCTAAAATCTGACCCAGATATAGAAGAATAATGTAGGATGAAGAGAAAACAGAAGAGCTTCAAGATTTAATAAATAAACATGAACAGGTTTATAAGGGTCATTCCAGAACTGGAGGATGTTTGGGCATCAACGTGTTTGAAAAATTCATCTTCTCTTTTCCAGTTTTCTGCTCCATATTCATCAATAATCAATAATAAACTGTCAAAGGCTTGATTGGTTCAGCTTCCACATCAATGGTAGCATTTCTATTCCATGTTTTATTGTGAAGAATGACAGAAAAGGCAACCAGGACGTCTCAGAATCCATCCAAAATCAAATTACAGTCAATTTGGGCAAATTTTAGTTGCTTTGGATCATTTTATTTTTTGGTAATTTTGGACAGTTTCTGAGATTTTTTTGTTCAGATTTGTGATGAATTTGAGCAAATTATTAGTCATTGCATACAAAATTCTATCATTTGGGATAAATTACAATCATTTTTGGACAAATCTGATTGATTTTAGATATTTTTTGGTCATTTTGGGTCTTTTCATTTTGGATCATTTTTTGTCACTTTGGATGTTTTTTTTTTCTGGTCATTTTAGATAAAATGACCAAGTAGAATGATCAAATATCCAAGTTTTGGACACTTTATTTGCATTAAAGCTAATATTTGAAACTTTTATAAGTTAATATTCAAGTAATTTTTACAGTTTCTTACATCGTTTGACAATGTCCATCCATCCATCCGTCCTCTATCCACCGCTTTATCCTCACTAGGGTCATAGGGGGGTGCTGGAGTCTATCCCAGCTGACTCGGGGGAAGGCAGGGGACACCCTGGACAGGTCATCAGTCTGCGTTTGACAATGTTTTGCATCAATCGTAGAGTTTTAGCCTAATATCCAAGTTTTGGACACTTTGTTTGTGTTACATCAAAGTTTTGACACTATTGTGTATTACTATCCATTTTTTAAAACATTTTTGTACTTCGCTGTTGAGGGGTTCTGACAATTTCATGTATTAGTATTCAAGTTTTATCTCTTTTTCATGTTAGTATCCAAGTTTTGGACATTTTATTTACATTACATCAAAATTTTGACACTTTTACGGTAAATATTCAAGATTTTCTTACAGTTTTTGTGTAAATGTGATGGATCACTGTCCAGGTTTTTGAACACTTAATTGTTGTGTCGGGTTCTTTTGCATATAAAGTCTGCTGCTTTGAGTGATCACAGAGGCTCTTTATTAACCGTCTACACCAACATTTCCATTCTTCTCTCTGTAGTGAATCTTCTCATGTAGTACTCAGACAACATGGTCTGCCCCCTAGTGGTAACAAACCTAATGTTCTGTATAATACCACATTAATATCCAAGTTTTGACAGTTTTGCGCATTAAAATGTGAAGTTTTTACAATTTTTAGCATCACCGTCCAGGTTTTGGACACTTGTGCATTATTATCTCCGTTTTGGACACTTTTTTTGGTGTCATATCTAAGTTTTGACACATTTAAGAGTTAATATTCAAGTTTTTCTTACATTTTTTGCACCACTGTCCTGGTTTAGAACACTTTTGTTGATTACTATCCTGGTTTTTGATCCTTTTTATACATTAATATAGTGGCTTTTGACATCTGTGTGCTTTAATACAAATCTTTCGTAGACTTGGTGGACCTTTTTTCTACGTTCTGTCCTCAGTTTTTAGTCTTCAGGAACAGAAAAAACATCTTTAGAACTTCAGTTGCACAAAAAAAGAATCATATGAATCAGTTCTGATGTTTGGTCTGATGGAGAAGGAGATGGAGACAATCTCCAGTTGGTGTCCTTCATGACCAGCAGGGGGCGCTGCTGCGCTGCTGAACAACGCTTTAAGGCCTCAGTGTGGAATCAGAGCATTAAAACCTCACGGATCTGGATTCTACTGAGAATCAGCCACAGAAACAACCAACGACATCATTGTTCTCAAAGCCAATGAAAGAAATGAAAACATCTGGAAGCAACCAAACCTTCACCGATCCAGGAACACGATGTTACAGCACCAGATGATCGACCATTTAAACTCAGAGTCCAGATGGTAGTTAGATCTCCATAGAAACAGAGCAGTTTAAACTGTAAAGGTTTCAGGTTAAAGGTCCACAACTGGTCCAGCTCTAAAGACAAAGGATGTCTAAAACCAGCCTGAACCGGATCAGAACCAAGTCCAACGCACCGTCTAAAACCAGACTACAAACAAGCCCAGAACCAGTCAAACTACCGGTCCAAAAATCATCCAGAACCAGTCAAACTACTGGTCCAAACCTGGTCCAGAACTAAACCTAAAACTAGTTTGATAAAAAGGTCCGACACTGAAACCAAACACAGCATCAGCACCAGGAAAAAACCAGCCTTAACTAAATCATGACCAAGAACAAATCTGTGTCCAACAGCAGACTAAAAACCAGTCCAATACTAGCCCAGGACCAGGTCTAAAACCAGTTCAGGATTAACTAGGAAACTAGTACATAAATAGTCCAAAAGTAGTCGAAATCCAATCCAACAAAAGCCCAATACTACGTCTAAAAGTGGTCTAAAAATTAACAACTGAACCAAAACCAGTTCTCCTAAAAAAAACAGTCCAAAACTAGTTCAAGGCTAAGCTCAAAACTAGTCCAAACCCTGTTCAAGTTTAATTATGAAACTAGTCCATAAACAGTCCAAAAACTTAGTTTCGGTTAGTCCAAGACTTATCAAAAACAGTCTAAAAACACATCAATAACTAGATCAACACTGGTCCAAAAAAGTCCAAATCCAGGTTCAAAACACGTTCCAGACTAAGCACAAAGTTTGTCCAGAAATTGTCCAAAACCAGTCTAAAAACCAGTCCAAAGTTAAATATGAAACTAGTCCATAAATAGTCTAAAAACCAGTCCAAGATTAAACATGAAGCTAGTCCATAAATAATCTAAACACCAGTCCAAGATTAAACATGAAACCAGTCCATAAATAGTCGAAACCCAGTCCAGGGTGAAGTCTACAACTTCTCCATATCCAGTCCAAACCTGAGCCCAAGGCAAAGCATGAAAGTAGTCAAAAACTGGGTCCAAAACTGGCCTAAAACAGTCCAAAACAGTCCAGAACTCATCCCAAAGTAGGCCAAATGAGTTTCAAACCCAAGTCGAAAAACAGTCAAAAACCAGTCCATCACAAAGTCATAAACAGGTTAATAACTAGGCCAAAACCAATCCCTCCAAAAAAAGTCCAAAAAAAGTTCAAGAATAAATACAAAACTCATAAATAGTCCAAAACTAGTCCAAGGTGATGTGTACAACTTTTCCATCATCAGTCCACAACTAAGTCCAAAACATGGCATAAATATTATTTAAAACTGGGCCAAAACAGCTTTAAAAACAGCCCAGAATTAGTCCAGAACTGGTCCAAAATCACCCCAAGACCAAATCCCAAACCAGTTCAAGATTAACTAAGAACAGCCCATAAATAGTCCAAGCTGACGTCTACAACTTCTCCATAACTATTCCAAAACAAAGCATAAAAGTAGTCTTAAACTGAACCAAAACAGCCTAAAAACTAGTCCAGAACCAGTCCAAAATTAGGCCAAACCAGTTTAAACTGGCTCAAAGCCGTGTGTTGTTGAACAGTTTTGTGTTTTTGTCTTTTTTAGCTTCTCTAGAATAAAAACTCAAAGTTCCGTCTTGTTGCTAGGAGCAGCAGCCTCCCTCAGCCTGCTCTCTGATTGGTCCGCACCCCGCCACCCCGGGCCAATCAGAGGCCAGTGCGTCCGTCATGAGAATCTATAATCTGTTTATTATTCCGACACCAGGATTTATGAGCAGCAGCAGAGAAGAGAGCCTGAAGATGATCCAAATTTGATCCTCCAGCCGGAGGCCGTTTCACAATAAAAGCGTCTGTTGGTGGAAACATCAAGAGAATCATCAGAATTAGAATAAAAACATCTCAGATTGCAGGGCTGCTGCTGTCATGGCGGCCGTCAAGGCCAACAACACACATACACGACTTCCGGTTGTTGTTCGGGTGGTTGCTGCTTTCCAAAATAAAAGTTTGCAGGAAAAAAACACCCGTTAACTACGTTAATATTGTATATTTTTGTATTTATCATTTGAGATTTCACATAAACTCGTCTAAAAAAAGCACCTGTCACAGTATTATTACAATGTTCAATTTACTGTCTCAGCAGTAATAAACACGTGTGGAACAACCTGATGGGTTTAATGATGATAAAGGTTAAAGAAAAACATCAATGCTTCCACCTAGAGAGTTTAAATATAAACAATATAACGGTATTCATTGTACCAATTTGCTTTAAATTATTTATCAAATGTCCAAAGGCAAATTCAAAAACAAAGATAAATGAAAGCCTATTTTAAAAACATGTCCAAACCAGTTTAAACACGTTTCAAAAACAGATGAAAAGGAGCTACAAACGTGTAGAACTAGCCTCTAAAAACTGGCCCAACAGAATCCAAAAGCAGAAAAAAAGCTTTAATCTAAGAATCTAAATGAGACAAATAAAATGAATGTTTTAAATTTACCAGATGAGACTAAACATTAAGATTTCGTCCTTAAATATTACTTATTTTACAGATGTTCTTCTCTTCAGCAACACTCCTAATATCTGTTTTTTTTAACCGACTATTCGCTCCAGCTGCACTTTTTAAACCGCCAGACGTGCTTTTATTGTGAAGGCAGAGGGGTGAACGCGGCGGAAGCGCGTTGTGTCGCGTCGCGCTGACTTGACGTGCCGCTGCGCTGATGGCGGCGGGGCTGGCGGAGGGTCGCACCGAGGAGGGAGAGCGAGGAGGCGGGGGACCGGAGAGACGGAGAGAGGAGGCCCCGGCGGCACCGAGCACCGACACCCCAGCAGCGAACACACCGACGACGGCGGCGCCAAAGCCCGCGGAGCGACACGGAGGAGGACGGACGGATGGATGGAGCGGTACGGTTGTTTTTATTTATGGGGCTACCGTGGGGGTTTACGGTGACCGGGGCCGGAGGCTGAAAACAGCTCGTAGGAATATTAGACTCAAAATAACAACACAACCGGACACGTCTGTGCTGCGCTCACTGACCGACAGCCGTTATGTTTATCGAGCTGCGTGCTGGTGTACGTGCGTGTGTGCGCGCGCATGTGTGTGTGTGTGTGTGTGTGTGTGTGTGTGTGTGTGTGTGTGTGTGTGTGTGTGTGTGTGTGTGTGCAGCACTGCAGCATGCAGCCAGAACCTGGCCCGGTAAGACAGTTTGCCCGGTTCCGGTGAGTCCGGTTGAACTCTGCAGCAGTGTGTGTGTGTGTGTGTACGTGTCTACCTATAGGTGTGGGGACCACTATCAACATGTCCTCACTTAGTAGACTGTCCTCACTCGGTCACTGTCCGGTTGTACGTGAGGACAGTGACCATGTGAGGACAGTCTGCTAAGTGAGGACATGTTGGCCCCGGTCCCCCCAGAACTCTGACAGGTTACAGTGGATAGAGCTCTAATAGGGCCCCATAAGAAAGGACCCCACTGCTGATGATTTTGAGGCACCTTTTTATCAATCAATTATTCTACAGACTAATCCAAACAATTAGTTTTCTACAGAAAGTCAAACATGCCATGACGCGAGGGATCGGTTCCAATCAGGGTAATCTTTTAACCGCCTGGTATTTTGATCGTTTGCTTACCCTGCCGTCTCATAGACGTCACTTAAATGCAGCATTATCAACCAAATCAAACACACAATGTGGAACACAAACGTGGCATATTCTACATTCTACATGTATGATGTGCACCAGTCAGAGGTCAGAAAGCATCGTAGACTACTTTGTCATGGTGCCTCTTTACTAGATAAATATGCTGTCTGCTTGCTGACTGCGAACTGACCCCTCCTGGTGGTGCCACCATTTCAAAAGTACTTGAAGTGTGTATTTAGCTGGAAAGTAGTAGCAGGTTGTGTTAGATAAATTTTCCATGACCACTCCAAACCTGAGTCCCAAAAGAACCATAAAAGTAGTCTAAAACTGGCTCCAACACTGGGCTACAACAGTCTAATAACCAGTCCAGAACTAGTCCAAAAGTAGGCCAAACCAGTTTAAAATCCAAGCCAGAAAACAAGCAGTCCACCACTAAGTCTAAAAGCAGTCTGAAAACATGCTAACGACTAGGCCAAAACCAATTCAAGGCAAAGTCTACAACTTTTCCATCATCACTACAAAACTAAGTCCAAATGTAGTCTAAATAACGGTCCAAAACCAGTCCAAGACTCATCAAAAACAGTCTATGGTATCTGAAAATATTAAATTTTAGATAACTTGAATCAAATTTGGGGCTTTAAAAACTTGAGCAAGACAGCCACGATGCAAAATGTGAACAAACATTCCACAAAGAAATGAGCCCAAAATAATGTCAGAAGTAACATTCTCAGATGTTTAGATTAGGAACAGTGTAGGTCCCAACAAGGCCAATGCAGGAACTCTAAATCAAACACGCCCAGATTGTATCCTAAATGCTTTCTCAAACACTTATTAATGGGAATTCTAAGGTAGCAGACAGATAATGTTTGGCTTAATAAGAGTTTTCAGCAGCTACAACGACAGGGTCAATATATAATTACGGGACTTTTTGTATCATAGTTGACATTTTTACTGTTTTCAGGTCTAAAACCAACATGGCCGCCTATAACCAAACACCAAGATTCTTCTAAGTATTACATATACAAGTAAGTAAAATTTAAATTGAACATGAACATTTAAATTGAACAAGTAAACATGTTGACTACATTATATCAAAAAAGTCAGAAAGCCTTGGAGTCTGGCCAGTCTTTTCTTTAGGAGGAAATGACATCATGTGGAGCAGGTCATGTGATCTGTAAGGAACACACTTCCTGGAGACGTGTTTTTGTAATGGGGAACACAGTGGAAAGGGAATTAATTTGTTATTTTCTATATAAAATTGGATATATTGCTAACTTAATAAACAGAACACAAAACTATTTCTGAGTAAGGTAATTTTATTATTGTTTAGCTCATTAGAAGGTGGTTGGAATTAAATTTAGATGGTTATTTAGTTGACATTTTAGTGATATCCAGTCATTTTTTATTCATAAGTGATTGTTTCCAGAATAAATAATTAAAGATTTTTTAAAGATAAAAAAACATTACTTCTTTACTTTTAATAAAAATGTATGCAAGATATATCACATGGACTTCAAAAACTACTCATTTTATATATTGACCCATTTACAGTTTGGGACGTTTTTTTAAATGGTTAGCATGTAAATCAATTTTGGATCTGTGATTTTACTTACTGATATGTGTAAATGAACAAAGCAGGTAAGAATCTGTAAAAAAAAAAAAAAAAGCTCATTTAAAAATGTTGATGAAATTCAGTATTTTACAGTGTGTGTCCTTCTTGACGTCTACACCTGTCCCTGTTTGTGTCCTTTTTATCACTTTGCATCTCATTTTGGTCGTAATTTGTCAGTTCTTCACAAATTTGCCTCCTTTTCATAATTTGTTTAAATCTCATTTTGCATCGCATTTTGGTCATTTTGTGTCTGTTTTTGGTCATTCTGTGTTTTTTTTTTATCATTTTGTGTCTCATTTGGTCGTGTTTTGCCCGTTTTTCACAATTTTGTGTCTTTTTCATAATTTTTGACCTCATTTTGGATCTCATTTTGGTCATATTTTTGTCTGTTTTGGTTGTTTCGTGTCTTTTATTATCATTTTGCATCTCAATTTGGTCATTTCTTTGTCTGTTTTTGACAATTTTGTGTCCTTTTAATCATTTTTGATCTCATATTTCAGTCATATTTTTGTCTGTTTTGGTTCATTTTGTGTCTTTTTCTATAATTTCTGCATCACATTTTGTGTCTTTTTTTGATCATTTTGCATTTTGCATCTCATTTTGGTTTTCTTTTGTCTGATTTTGCCTATTTTGTCCTTTTTATCATTTTGCATCTCATTTTGGTTGTGTTTTTTGTCTGTTTTTGGTCATTTTATGTCTTTTTCATTATTTTGCATCTCATTTAGTTAATGTTTTTGGTCATTTTGTGTCCTTTTCATCATTTTTAATCTTAATTTGGTCATTTTTTTGTCTGTTTTTGGTCATTTTGTGTCTTGTTTTTCATTTTGCATCTCATTTTGGTCATATTTTTGTCTGTTTTTGGTCATTTTTTGTTTTGTTAATCATTTTGCATCTCAGTATAGTCATGATTTTCTCAGTTTTGGGTCATTTTATGTCTTTTTCATTATGTTGTATCTCATTTTGGTCATGTTTTTGGTCATTTTGTGTCTTGTTTCTCATTTTGCATCTCATTTTGGTCATGTTTTTGGTCATTTTGTGTCTTGTTCATAACTTTACACCTCATTTTGGTCATGTTTTTGTCAGTTTTTGGTCATTTCGTGTCTTTTTCTCCTTGACATCTACACCTGTCCAGTTAGCGCATCACGGCAGCGATGGTCCTCACATGTGCAGAAGCGCTAACTCGTGTGTGACTCGGACAGAGTGGCAGCTTTGTGTTGGTTGTGGTTTGAGTCGCTGCGGTGATGAATATCAAGCAGTCGTGCAGCTGTGTGACGCGTCGTCGAGTTCTTTATCAATAAACTATTGTGTTTTCTTCTCTCTCTGCAGTTTAGGACCTCCTATTGGCCAGCATCCCGTCTCGTCCCACCAGCCGCTGCTACAGTTGCAGTTATTGTTTGTTAGCTGAAGTGCAGTGAAACTAGCTATAGGGGGCGCTATCCTGTGAATGAAATAGACACTCCCGTGCTAGACGATGAGCTCAGAAAAGTGACAGTGAAAGTTGCAGGCTAGCAGCTGAAAAATGTAGATTAGCTTCATTCTGAAACTGCCTGCAGCTAGCGGCTAACAGCTATCAAACAAACCGAAAACAAACTGTGCAGAAGTGAAATTCAGTCTGAAAACAGACTAGACAAAAATGTAGCTGGACTGTGATCTCAATCCGAGTGTTCAGCGGCTAACGGCTAGTTAGCGGCTAGCAAGCAGCGGTGGCGCGGGGCTGATTGTGGGCGGAGCAGGGGTGCGATGGAGTACCACTCCGGTGGCAGCCTGCCCCTGCTGGGGAGACCGCGGTACTGCCCTGGGGCCAGCGCTAACGGAGGATACCTGTGTGAGACGGGACACTGCTGTGGAGAAACCGGCTGCTGCACCTACTACTACGAACTCTGGTGTAAGTTCAACACACTGAGGCCCAAAAATTGCCTCTATCTTCAAAAAGGCATTGTTTATTATAGCTACAAACTGTTAAAACAGAAAGAACAGTCAGATTTTAAATTTTAACATTCTTTAAACTGTCATCTGTGACATTTCTGAGCTTATAAAAAATCACTAAACTGTACTTGTCAAATTCAGAAATATGCCAAAAAAGTGTATATCAGGACAAAAAGCTTCCTATGTGCAAAACTCTTGCCAAAACCAGACTTATTTTAATTTTTTTCACATCAACTTGTGTCTGTTTTTGGTCATTTGGTGTCTTTTTCATTATTTTGCACCTCATTTTGGTCATCTTTTTGTCTATTTTTGGTTATTTTATGTGGTTTTCATCATTTTACATCTAATTTTGGTCATATTTTTGTCTGTTTCATCATTTAGCATCTCATTTTAATCACTTTTTTGTCTTTTTAAAATTTATTTCATGTGTTTTTCCCCTTTTGGCATCTCAGTTGGGTCATTTTGTGTAATTTTTATCAATTACATCCATTTTGGTCAACTTTTTGTCAGTTTTTAGTAATTTTGTGTCTTTTTTTTTTTTTACCATTTTCTTTGCATTTTGGTCATTTAAAGTCTTTTTTTACATATTTTTTTGTCTCATTTTGGTCATGTTTTTGTCTGTTGTTTGGTTATTTTGTGTCTATTTTTTATCATTTTGCATCTCATTTTGTTCACCTATTTCTCGGTTTTTGATCATTTTTTATCTTTGTTATGTTGTATCTGATTTCGGTCACATTTTTGCCAGTTTTTACTCATTTTGTGTCTTTTTCACCATTTTGCATCTCACTGTGGTCATTTTTAGTCTTTTTCCAATCATTTCTCATCTAAGTTTGGTCATATTTTTGTCCATTTTTTGGTCATTTTGTCTTTTTCATGATTATATGTTCCTTTTCTTAAGTGTTTTTCGTGGTTTCATCACCTGAAACCTCTCCTTGACTGTCTGATTCTGATGTCTGAGTTAGAGTGTGAGAAAAAGCTGCAGGTCTGTCTGACGAGAAGTAAAGTTCACAGTCCTGCATCTTTGCTTTAATATGGAGTCTAACAATCAGAAGCAGCTGCAGATGTTGGCGTCGCGGCAGCTCCAGATGTGTCTAGGTAACATCTGTTTCACTGTGTGTGTGTGTGTGTGTGTGTTCAGGGTTCTGGCTGCTGTGGACCGTCCTCATTCTGTTCAGCTGCTGCTGCGCCTACAGACACCGCCGAGCCAAACTACGAGTCCAGCAGCAGCAGAGGCAGCGAGAGATCAGCCTGCTGGCCTACCATGGAGCCAACTCCTACCCGTCCTCCATGCTTGACCTCAGTAAGACCCTGACCCCATCATACCGAGGGCCGTCAGTCAGTCGAACAGATGTGATCGTCTGCACGGCTGTTCCCTACACATAAATGTCGAGGGTAGAAGTTAATGTCAGGGCTAAAACTGAGCGTTGAGACAGAAACTGTCTTTGGGACCAAAGCTGGGTGTAAAAAAAGACTGGGTTTGGGGTTGAAACTGAGCATCAAGACTTAAACTGGGTTGTGGGGGCAAAACTAGACATTCAGCCTGAAACTGGACTTTTAGCCTGAAACTATAGGCCAGAACTGAAACTTGGTTTGAGAGGCTGAAAGTATGTTTGGAGTTGAAGCTGGGTGTCAAGGCCGAAACTGGACATCGGGACAGGCCTTGGGGTCAGGACCAAAACTGGGTTGCGGGGCCAAAACTGGACATTTGGCCTGAAACTGGGCTTTGGAACTGAAACTAAAGGCCAGGACTGAAACTGAGTTTCAAGGTCAAATTTGGACTTAAGGACAGACCTGAGGGTCAGGACCAAAACTGGGGGTCAGGACCAAAACTAGACATTTGGTCTGAAACTGAGCTTTGGAAGGGAACTGTAGGCCAGGAATGAAACTGGTGTTTGACTAAAACTGGGTTTGAGGGGTTGAAACTGGCTGTCGAGGGCAAAACTGGGTTACAGGACTAAAACTAGACATTCGGCCTGGAATTGGGCTTTGGGACTGAGACTTTAGGATTGACTGAAACTGGGCGTTGAGGCAAAACTAGGCTTGTGGATGAACTTGGGGTTTCAGTACCAAAACTGAATTGCAGGGCCAAAACCAGAGATTCAGCCTGAACCTGGACTTCAGGACTGAGACTTTAGGCCAGGAATGAAGCTGGGCTTGAGGGTCCACTTACAGCCATGTGGGATCATTTCAGGAGGTAAAGGACGACCTCAAGAAGGTTCAAACTCGTCAGTCTTAAACACAGTTCATCATTTCAGACGTATAAGAAGCGTTAGCCACTTAGCGTGGCTGCTTAAGCTAAACTTAGCAAGCTTCAATGAAACAACAAAAGAATGATGGAGCCTACAAAACTCGGTTTCCAGGTTTTCCTGGACGTGGAATCCACTCAGTGTCTCTACACTCCTTCATCAACATCACAGTGAAGTCAGTTCCTCTTTTGTTTTTGTGGCTGACAGACTGACGCTGTCGATTTGCTAATCAGTTGCCGTCTCGACTCAGTGGCACTGAAGCACAATTCTGCTGATTGTCAGATGTAAAACTGCCTTTATGTCCTGCAGAAGTTTGTCCTCTCATCACTTTCAAGTTTTGTTTGTTTTTTACTCAGGAGGATTTTTCTACCTACAGAAAGGTTTAACATTCCACTGTAATGCTATATTTGGGTTGTTGGTTTGACCACTTTGCCACTAAAATCTCGACCATAAAATATTACAGAAATGATATAAAACTGCATTTGGATTTTTTGTGGGTGAGACCACTGTGCTTCTAACCCCCAGATTCAGTCTTCTTGGAGAATAAATGAAGTCTTACACAGCAATGTAAAAACTCATACACGTTCACATATGATTTATGGGCTGCTTTTCTCTGAGCTCGCTCCCCTCTTCTCTTTAAGGTTTCCTGGCGTCGCTGAAGCTGCCGTCCTACGAGGAGGTGGCGGCTCAGCCCTCCACCCCTCCACCTCCTTACAGCTCCGTCTTCACCACGCCTCGGTACCCGCAGCCTCCACGCGCCTCCGACCCCCACCTGCTGACGCAACACGGCCCGCTGCTGCACCGTCCGCTCAGCGACGGGCCCTCCTCCCTCAGCTCCGACAACAGGTGACGCTACCGCTAGCTGGTTAGCGATTATGAAGCATCACTGGCACCGCAGCACTGTTATGGATGGTACTTCCACTGCTAATACCGCTGATACAGTAGTTACCAGTAGTACTCCTGATACTGTTGTTATTGTTGCTGTACTGCTACTACTGTTGGTAAAACTACTGCTAATACCTACTGCATTTGGCTACTGATGCGTACATGTACTAGGAGCCGATCACGGCGTTTTCTTGATTGTTATTGGCAGTAGGCTATGCTGATTTTTCAGGGTTTCTGCAGGGCATTTAAAAGCAATAGTCACTAAGCTGATTTTGCGAAAATTTAGGCCTTAAATGGCAAAAAAATCATTAAATTTGATTCTCAGTGGCATTAAAAAAATTTTCTGCAGTTTTCAAGAAATTATTTGACAATAATAACCTAATAATACATGATTATAGACTGCTATTCATCAGATATGTGCATCTGTGTAAACATGCCAAACCACTGCAATAATTGTTCCAGCCGGTTGGGTACAAAAACTGCATGTTTTTAACCCTCTTATCGTTCTGCAGGTCAAATCGACCCATTTGAAAGTTTGAAAATGTGGGGGAAAAAAATATTCTCATGTCCACATTTTCAACATTTTTGGAAAATTTTTGAACATGTTAAAAATGTTTAAGAACATTCACATAAAAATCAACCAAAATCCAGCGAATTTCGCTGGATTTTGGTTGATTTTTATGTGAATGTTCTCAAAGAAAATATTAGAAGTTTTACTGATATATGTGTAGTCACGTTAGATATTTTTAGGATTTTTTTGGAAGATTTTTACTCATTTTTTGAAAATATTTGCAAGAACTGTCTTGCCACATTTTTTAAAAAAAAGAAACTTTTAAGGTAAACTTTTAAGGAATTATTGGAATTTTCTTCCTAAAGGTTTTACAAATTTTCAGAAATTTGGGGAATTTTTTTTGCTGAATTTTGGGATGTTTTTCAGACAAGGAAACAATATTTTTTGGTGCCCATAAATGAGGACAGCAGGAGGGTTAAAGTGGTCGGCAGGCTGGACCAGGTGGAGGAGAGCTGGGAAATGGGGAAATACAAATTCCAGCAAAAATGGCTGGAAAACGTTGATTTCAGAGAATGACTGCAGCCCGTGGGTGGTCAGGAGTGGTTTCTGGACTCAGAAATAGTGAAAGTTAGGGACAGTTTTCATATAAAAAAAATCTTCTTTTAGAAAAAAACAAACCCGTGTAATTTGTTGAGTTCACGGTCATGGCATTACATTTTTTACAGTATAGCATTAAAATGGCATGTATTAAATCTGACTGACTGATTCCTGCAGAAACCCTGTTTTTGTGTAACATGACAAAAAGACCACTGCTTTTTAGCTACTGGAGTAGAGAACCGATGTGCTAGTGCATCTCTTGTGCACTAGCTGGAGGTCATTAAGCCTCTGAAAACTCTTTATCGTGATGCTCCTTTATGCGCTAAACACCCACAAAGCTCTGTGCTCGACAACCTCTTCTGGTCTCTACACAGTAAGCGGCTCCACCTGGTGGCACAGGCAGAGAGCAGCTACTAGCTAATCTGCAGTACTTCAACTATTTATTAAATAGGTAAATGGTGTCTAGTATTGGCAAATACTAAATATCAAATCAGTCAGATTGGATTGGGAGATAAAAACGTGCATTGAAACATCTCGAACATGTGCGTCAACATTCAGTTGGATCCTGTTTTAGTTTCAGGATGAAACCCCTAAAGAATACATGCGTTTGTTTCCTGCAGCTCCAGCTGTTCCTGTGACTCCTGCTGCCCCTCCTCTCCATGTAGCTCCTCCCTATCCGCACCAGTCACTTATGAGACAGACACAAGCCACGCCTCCACGCCTAGCGAGGCCATGCCCCTCACCCTCGATGTCACCATGGAGACCATCACTGCTGCCGCTACCCGCTTGGAGGCAAATGAGGCTCGACTTGCTGCTGAGAAAATGGCCACCGCGGTGGCCGTAGACATTGACGAAGTAGACGCTGCTGGAGCTCAGGAACCCATTGCCACGGACTCATCTGTTCCCAACCAGACTGTTACTGTGGCGGTTGTTACCAGGGTGGCTTCCCCTCAGCCTTCACCCTCATCTGGTCCCATGCTGACCCTTCCTATCGGAACGACATCTCCCACAATGCAGCAGTTGGA
The DNA here is from genome assembly GCF_021347895.1 of Acanthochromis polyacanthus. Lineage (NCBI taxonomy): Eukaryota > Metazoa > Chordata > Actinopteri > Pomacentridae > Acanthochromis > Acanthochromis polyacanthus. Next base: position 1,673,586 of record NC_067136.1, read on the forward strand.
CAAAGTACCAGGTACCCCGATGGTCAGCACCTGTAGCTCAAGTACCCTCCCCAGTCCCAGTGCTGTTGATGCAGCTCTCCCCTCCATCCAGATGATAAGCACCGAGGGTCCAGCAACCATCCCTGCCCCCAAGACCACCTGCATGTCAGGGCCTCCTACCCCAACAGGTAGCGCTTCTCTCAGCCCTGAAGCTCCTGAAGCCCTAGAAACCCTTACACTAACAAGAACTTGTGACACAGCCACTGTTCCTGGTAGCCCAACCTCAGCACCATCCCCAGATGTTGGAAGAACTTTGGTCCTGATAGCAGATTCTGCTGGTCTCCCAACGTTGAACCCAAGTCTTAGCCTTGTGCCAGTTCTGGCACCTTCAAAGCATACCCAAGATCAAGAACCAGAATCACTGCTCTCAACGCATACCCAAGCTCCAGATCCTGCACCTTTAGACCAGATTCTGGTTCCGAATGCACAACCTCAAACCAACGCAGACTCCTTGAGTAAGAATAACGAAACTCCAAAACCTGAATGTTCAGATCTTGCCCTAGATGCAGCACTCACTTCACCCATATCAGCTCAGAACCTACTACTGTCATGTGGACCAGGTCTTGTCCACTTTCCTCCGAGTCCAGAGGCGGGGTCCTCACAACACTCAGGTTCTGATGCGGTTCTATCTTGTCTAGATTCACCTGCAGTTGCAGACCGTTCATTTCCTTCTTTGGTCCATTTTCAATCATCAGACCCTGTCCTTCCATTGCCTTCAGATGTCCACACTGGTTTGAGTTCCGATTCTGGTTCTGGATCACGCTCTGGATCAGGTCCTCTGATCACCTCTACCCCAGTTCTCACCTTCTCAACACCTGGGTCCACCTCTGTCTTCTGCCCAGCCATAAACATAGAGTCTGAATTGTCCCCTGCAGCTTTCTCCCCATCCTCACCCCCATCCCTTACCTCTCCTCCTTCCCCACCCTCCCTTCCACCCCTGTCCTCCACCTCCCTCCCTGCACCAGCTTTGCTCCTGGACCCCCTCACTGCTCTGCACCAGTCTGACAAAGGTGGATCTTCTTCTGGCCATGCATCCTCCCTGTCCCCCTTGCCTCGGGCTACTCAGTCCCCACCCAAACAGACTCTTTTCTCTCCCTGCGTGGACGTCTTTGAACCAGGACCCCCCTGCTGGGAGGATGAAGACGAGGAGCAGGAGGAGAAGGACAATGACGAGGATGAAGATGAGGACATGGGGGCTGATGAGAGCCAGTACCGACACCGGCGACTCACTGGTGACTCTGGGATCGAGGTGTGCAGGTGTCGGGTGGAGGACGAGGACGAGGAGGATGAGGGGGAAAGCAAGGAGGAAGGCAGGATAGGAGGAGGAGAAGGGGAGTGTGACAAGAAAGGGGGTGGAGACACTGATCTCCATGACAGCATGGACTGTCCTGTGAGAGGACAGATGACCGCGGAGGAAGGACTCGCACTGTGTACCGCCACGCCAACATCCGAAGACAGCAGCAAAGTTGTCATTGTCATGGAGACGGTGTGACGGACATGAATGGTCGGATCAAAGCATCCAGACAAGAGTTGAACACGAGGTGAATGACGCCGCTTCAAACTGATTTTCTGTTCCCACAGAAATGATTGTAATTGAGTTGGGTCGCATTAATACGCCTCCACAGGTATCAGATGGTTGATGGGATGAGAATCATCACAAAGCTTTATGACACGTTTCATTCAAAGCATTTTGGGAATGGAAAGGAACATTAGGACACATATTACATGAGGCTGGAGAGTTGTCTATTTATGAAGAATGTCTAAAACTCTACTTAAGGCTAAGAGCGGTCAGCAGCTTGTTCTGAAGTGTCATCCGGTAATATTCTTTGCCAAAGCAAATGTAGTCGAAGTTGGTGCTTTACAACCAGTAACGCTTCTGTTCAGTCTCGTGTGAATCTCCCAGAATCTCTACAACGAATCTTGCAGAACAACCGATGCCCAAAATAGAACAAAATGAGGCACAATAAATTTAGTAAATGCTTTGGAAAGGACATTAGGAGTTAATTCAGTGTGTTGGAATAATTCTTCTTCAGCAACATTTAAAATTAGTTGTTTATAAAGGTTTACATTTAACACAAAGGAGAGATCAAATGAAACAGACTTCAGTGGTTGTAGTGTTTCGACCTACACTAGAGAGTAAAAGTCAGGATATTATGGACCTTCAGACTGTGTTTACATCCATAGCAGCTTCTGATAAACCATTGCTGCATTTCCTGGCAGTCAAGAGTTGTTTAGTTTGTAGAGACATCAAAAATCCACCCGGTACATTTAACCAAAGCTACTGGTGACTACAAGCTTGCTAGCTAGTCACGTTAGCACATTAAGTAGTGTTCCAGTTGGATTTAAACAGCTGCACATCTTGGTTGTATGTCTTTTTCTGTTCATATTATGCTTTCGTTAGTTTTAGATTATTGTTGTGTCTTCGAATGGCACTTTTTTAAAAAAAATGCAAATCTGACAAATCATCTCTAGTTTATTGGTTTCTCCTTTCATATTTGGCTTCAAATCAAAATGTGTCCCCAGCAACTACATCCCTGATGTTAAAGTCAGTAGATGCTCATAAAAAAAGTAGAGTTGGTTGAATATTGGTAGTGTGTTGAGATTAGCAGGTGGTGGCGTTAGTCAGCATGGAAGTAGTGCAGCTGTTTTTTACAGATAAATGTTAATAGCGCAGCTGTTGAACCCTCACGGGTCGTAAACATGGGAACCTTCTGTCTAACGGCGACCCTTACAGAAGTGACGCTTTCTCTCGTTCGTCAAGAAACTCAGAACTTAAAATAGTTGAACGTCTACCCGGAGACACCTCGCCTGTCTCATGTGATGACGAAGGTTTGGAAAAGCTCCGCGGACAGATTGGCTGTTTTGGAATCGAAGCAAGGCAGATGTAGGAGGATGATTCACGCTGACTGACAGTGGGGAAGACTGATTCATTCATGAAGGCGACGTTTTGAAGCGGAATTAGGTGGGGCGTTTTCAGATTTCTGTCCCGGTCCGACTCACTCGGTGCGGAGGGTTTCGGGGCGGATGGATCGGTCGGCTTCCTGCGCAGACAAAAAGCTCTGACGGGAACAAAAGCTAAAACAATGGGCACTTTTAGACGGAAACAAAGCGTCAAACAGAGTAGAGACGGAAGACGTCATCATCCCCGTCTTTGCCTCTTTCTCTGAGATGAAACAATAAACACCACAGAGCCGGTCTGAACAATAAAGCTCTGCCTTTTGTTTTGTGCATCTCTGCATTCATAGACACCTCTCCTCCTTGTCAGATTCACCCAACAAGTCAGAGCAGGGCTTTAAAATGAAACTGGGATTTCCATTGAGGCCGTCATTGTAACATATTGATGTTTCGTACGCTGTAAGCTCAGTAGGCGTGTCGATATTAATATTTTGTGACAGAAAGACATGAAGGTAGAATATATTTTGTCAATGATTTGTATAGTACATGCTGGTGTTTTTCAAATCACCGTAGAATCTGAAATGAGTAAAGAGCAATATTTTTCATCAGCAAGAGTCCGAAAAAACAAAAAACACAGCTTCAGAGAGGCTTGATAGTGAAGCATTGTTGAGTATCTGTGGTTCAAGCAATTTCTGCGCTCGAAAACTTTCGAACAAGCCTTCTTCTTGGAGGTTTTCACTCAGCAAAAGCAGGATTTCCAACAAGCTTGACGGGGCTGCGCCATCACATTTGTGGAGGTCAAAA